>NC_134489.1:10977241-10979741 GCF_040206685.1 Ascaphus truei
AGCCACAGGTGTCTGAGGGGCCTCGGGTGGTTCCCACGGGGGTCTGGGGACCCCCGGGTGGTCCCTACGGGTCCACGGTGCCCCCACAGATGTGGGGCCACCGGTTCTTCCCCGCAGGTGTTCCTCGTGGACCCGCCAGCCTGGTACCAGTGAGAAGCCAGAGGATACCGCAGGTGGTCTCCAGAGGTCCCCCGCAAACCAAAAGGAACCAACCCTGTATGTAAAAAAAATAAACCGGACCTATTCATTAAATACATCAATCCCCCCCCCCCCCCCCCCCAACACATACAGTACATTAATGTGCAAAATAACTATTATCCAGACATGGATAATAGATTATTTGCCCATTATGAAACACATAAAACATGCATAAATCAAAACATGAATTCTTAATCTTAAAATCACCACATTGCATGTTAAAATAAATCCAGCAGCAATTGTAAATATAAACCAACAAACCAGCAGCTACACAAATGTATATGAAATGTCACACAATTGCATTGAGTGTGTACATGATGCAATTAATCTGTGCAACATGTAACACTATGCAAAATATATGTAACAATAAAATACACTATGAACAATGTCCCCTAACCACCAATGCCATCATCAAAATGAAATAGAAACTAAGCAACATCAATACAATTACCATCAATCAATTAATCCATTTCCTAAACAAATTACAATACAATACAAATCAATTATACAATTCCCCATTCAATTCCTAAAGCCAAACCATTGCCAAAGAATTCTAATTGAAAGTAACCACCATCATTCTAATCTAACTACCAGAAAGAAGCCATTAAAAATAATGTGTAACTAAATACAAATTACATTATTCACACCAATGTCTAAATAAAGCTGATAAATACATTAGCCATACATCAAAAGAACATAAGCATTAGCAAAACAATCAATTGTTATCCCTGTATGTCTTTACATATAGATAGATATACAGAACATACAGGGGCAATAATAGAGCATAAAAAACAATGCATTTACATCCAAAAATCACATATAATACATGGGCAGGATGAAGATGGGGATGAAGACGGCCTTCATCATGGGTGCCTGTAAAAGGTAAGTGTAATATATATTGACTGTATTTATTGTAATTTATATGTATTTAAAATGGGCAAATGCATTATTATCCATATGTGAATAATAGTTTTTTTTGACCATTACAGTACTGTATGTGTTAGGGGGCGGGGGATGTGTGTTGTATATTGCTATGTTTATTGGGGCAATTGGCCCCAATAAACATGCTATTGTGCCTTAACCACTTCATTGCCTTAGCGGATAGCCGCTTTGGTAATGAAGCTGCTTTAATGTATTTTTAATAATATTGTGCGGAGCAGGGGGTCCCCTGAGCTGAACCGCATTGATTTCTGCCTCAGAGACCCCCTGCTTCCCGAGTTACAGGCCCCGGTTTGGGGCATCGGTGCCAGTGTCGCCACCATCTTTATAGAGCCCACGTCGCGTCTTGGACGCTATAAAGATGGCGGCGACATTGGCCTCCGATGCCCCATACCATACCGAGGCCTCCGATGCCTGTAACTCGGGAAGCAGGGGGTCTCTGAGGCAGAAATCAATGCGGTTCAGCTCAGGGGACCCCCTGCTCCCGCACACTATTATTAAAATGTACATTAATGCTGCTTCATTACCTTAGCGGATAGCCGCTACGGTAAGGAATTATTGTTTATTGTTATGTGTGTTTTGACAGTAGTGTAGATGTGTAGGGGGTCTCCAGAGCGGAACCGCATTGGTTTCAGGTCCGAGGACCCCCTACTTCAGGAGACACAGGCCCATTTATGGGGTGCCGGTATCCCCTGCAGAATGTAAATATCCCGGTCACGTGACGTGGAAGCTTTAAAGTGCAGGGGATACCGGCACCCCATAACGGGGCCTGTATCTCCTGAAGTAGGGGGTCCTCGGACCTGAAACCAATGCGGTTCAGCTCCGGAGACCCCCTGCTCATGTACACTATTATTAAAATGTATTTATTTAGTGTACAATCGCCTGTAACAGCCTTGCATGGAGATGGCAAATGTTACATGCGGCTTTTTTTCCTATCAGCTAGCGTACGGGAAGTTTCAGTGCGCTAGCAGAGGGAAAAAACCTTGCACGCACGATAAGCCAGTTTTGGGCACGTCCAATAGAAAATGGGCTGAGGGCCTTAGTGAATCGCGCCGCCGGCTTCATTTTTTATCGGACGTGCTAATTTTTTCCAGGCCAGCGCGAAAACACGGAGCTTAGTGCATAGCCCCCTAAGTGAGTATAGGTCCTGGTGGCCACTCTCTGCTTGAATAAAGATTCCTCCTACTTTTACAGTATTATGCTATCGAGCTGGCGCTTCTTTCTCTTTGTTTTTTGTAGATATCCGTGATGTGGCGAGATCATATAAAGAAGCTTTGCCTCCCCATACAGACTGGGTCCTGATTTGGACTTTTCATCCTTTTTATTTCCCGTGTTTGGTTCTATAATATTTAATATATCTATA
>NC_134489.1:10984741-11182241 GCF_040206685.1 Ascaphus truei
CTTTAGATACAAAAGGGGTAGAGAGAAGACATCCTTGAGCAGAACACAAGAGTCGGGATGGTGCATAGTGAGAAATTAGGGCTGAGATGTAAGGAGGGGCAGAAGAGTGTATAGCCAGTTGACAGTTGAGAGGCAGGAAGGGCGGTTGGAGGTATTTGAATGCTATGGTTGTTAGCATGTTGGGGGGTATAGTAGGGATGGGGTTGTAGAGATTTTGTGGGGTAGTGCGGATGGGAGGGGGTTGAGGGGATAGTAGGGAGGGGGGATGTGCGGAAGAGGGTCGTTGACTGGGTTGATGGGGGGGGGGGGGTGTGAAGATTTGTGCTGTTACATTTTGTACAAATAAATCCAAAACGATATTTTTCCATATATTTTTGTGATGTGTTTATTATCAAGTACAGTACTGTATACGAGTCTTCTGAGAAGGTGTGCTGGTGTGGATAGTGATGGAAAGGAAGCAATCATAAATGCTTATGAACTCATGAAATACAGTTACTGTATGTATACAATACTTCCCTTAGTGAAACAAAACAACCCCTCCCCCACCCCCCCGTCCCCCTCTCCTAAATATTTTTTATTCAAATAAAACCATCTGGGTTTTTTTTGGGGGGGGGGGGGGGTTAGGTTGGAACAAACTAAGCCATAGGAGAGTATTGAGGTGTTAAGATGGGTATATATATATATATATATATATATATATATATATATATATATATATTTTGTAAAGCTGGTGGCAATTTTTAGCCCTTTGTTATCTGTCTTTCTTTGCACAAACACCCACTGTGTGTGTCAACATTATTAAGCAATGTCTGCTGCTGTGTCAATAAAGCGATGAGTTACGCAAAAAATAAATAAAATGGAAACTATAGGTCTGCTCCAAAACACACAATACCAAAACACACAATACCAAAACACACAATACCAAAACACACAATACCAAACCGCACTGCACTCACTACATAGAAAATTAATCCAGCAACAGTCACGAGTTACTACAAAAACCTACACATTTAGTAATCCCAGGTGACATGTACTGTACATTATACAATTCAAAAATACATACAGTACACCAAAAAAAGAAACCCTGGAAAAGTCCATGAACCTTGCTGGAATTTTTTTTAATAGAAACAATCGTTAAGAACGGATTCCAATAGAGCGATTACAAAATCAATACCCCTCTTGCTGGTGCTGATGTAAACAATCCAAAAATACACCGTGTTGTGAGATGTTGTCCCTCCACCTGCCAATGCGCATACGGATCTGTATGGCTCTCCGTTTGAAAAGACAAAAAAGTCAATACTTTTTATTGGATCTCAGCCTCTAGCCCTATCCTTTGCTGTGATCAGCCCCACACACCATTTTTGCTCTCCGTTTGAAATAAATGATTGAAGGATATCATATAAGGAGACAGAATATGTGGAGAATCGTTTCATAGATGAGCCAGGATATACACTCAGCATTACAACACCGGGAATGTGGGCAACAAATGTATATATGCTTATTACACAATGATGAGTTCTAAATTTTGTTCTACCTACAACAAAATATAACACACCCCGGAATAAGAAGAGAGGGCAAGTGGAGCCAATCAAGATACTGACCCGAGAAGTCTTCACACGCTAGTGAAAGCGGAGCCTGTGACAGTCATCTATGAAATGACCTATAGCTGATTGTCCACATATTCTGTCTCCATATATGATATCCTTCAATCATTTCTTTCAAAACAGAGAGCAACACGGATTTGTATGCACATTGGCAGGTGACATAAAGGGATATTCGCTCTATTGGAATCCATTCTTAATGATTGTTTCTACATTTCTTCCAGCAAGGTTCATTGACTTTTGAACCAGGGTGGTTTTTTTTGCATATATGTTTTTTTTATTTGTAGATTCCCCATGGACGTGCTTTGTCCATTCTGAGAGCAGCCGGAGACCCCTTGTACCAGCTTCCATTTTCTACATTTGACTATCTTTTGAGGACTGGTTTTTACCCTCTTCTTTTGCCTATATACGTTTTTTATATGTATTTTACATGTATTTATTTTAACTGTTATGCTATTGTTTGTTCATAGTTATCCCTTGTTATTATGCACAGGCATCTAGTTCATTTATGTGCCATCACAATATTAGAGTAGTTCATTGTTTATTCACATATCTTTTAATTCTTAATTCATTTTCCTTCAATATTTATTTGATTAATCACCAGCACTATAAATTTCTAGATAATTTAATCACACACTTCTAGAGGCGCTGCTTTTTTTCTTTGTTTGTCCTTATATTAAACCCCCAAGCAGCAGCCTTTTTATGAGAAGAGTCATTTAACTAGAACATCAATATGATGCAATCAGCCAAGGAGAGGCACTCCAGAAGGAGTGGACTCATCCCTTCAGCAGTTGTGGAAAATAATATGGACACTGAGAATAAAATTGATATTAAGGGTAACCTTTTCACACTAGAAACACTGATGAAAGAGGAGATGAGACATTGGTAGGACGCATGTTCCTTACAGGATTATATAGACCGCAAGATTATCCCTAGAGGTTTGAGGGTGACAAAGTCCCCGGCATTTGAAACAAATGCAGATTTTACCAGGGAATGGAATGAAACACTAGACAGGTGTTCATTCTCATTGATGAAACTTTTAATTGATTTTAGAGACATGAAAGTCAAAGAATTGGAGTTAGAGATTGAGAATATTCAGGCTACACTGAAACCGTACTCCGATACTGAGGAATTCAGAGAATATGATGAGAAAACAAGTAGGAGAGTCATCACCTTTGAAAAAGAGGTTATTGATAGAAAAGATAGTAAACTCAATCGTGATAAGGAGGATTATGCCACGAATAAAGTGAGGGTCTGGAAACGGACACAAAATTACAATTATAGGAGAAGAGGGAGGTATAGTTCTGGTTCTCGCACACGAGGAGGTGGTTCCTACCAACCTAGGGATACATCCAGCCACACCCCTTCTCGTCAGGCAGGTCAGCGGGGAGCCCAGGGTTCCTCCAGTGGCCCTACACAATTCCATACAGGTGGGGGCTACACGGTCCTCGAGGTGGAACCCCTCCCCGGGGATAATGTCGGAGGATCTGGGATCCCTGATGTGCGGGATGCGAATGGGGTGTCAGCTGAAATTGGTAGAGGTGCCAGATCCAAAGAACCCAACACCACACATAGGTTTGCTAATTTTTTAGACAGAACTCCGAGACAGGAGGGGAGGGCGAAAGGGAGGGATCCAGACAAACATTACCCCCTTTGGGACCGTAAGGCCCCAAACAGACCATCAGTTCAGGGCAAAAGAGGAGCAGAGGAGTTAGGGCAGGCAGAGTCGTCCAGAGGAAGAAGGAAAACAGAAGAAGACTAATACCATCTGAGACTAGTAGTATATTTAACCTCTCATCAGTTCCATTGTCAGATTATGAAAAGTCTTTGTTAGAGAGGGGTCTATCTTTTGCTCCCAACACGGGTCCTTATTTATTTCAGCTGTTTATTGATTTAAATAGTTTTATTAGGAAAATTACTTTGAATAGACATTTCAATATCCAGGAGACTAATATTAAATCTACTAATCCTGTTACCACCTTCAACACACAGGAAGAAGTCTGCATTGAGGCGCTCACTTCTTTGCTGAGAGAGTCGGGCTCAACATCGGGATCACAAGTCTCCATTGACAATTTTGAACTGTCCATTCATCCCACCGGGTCTGTAGAGGTAGACTTAGAGGAAGATATAAATATCATATACTCACCTTTTAAACCCAGGTCAGTCTTCTTCCCTTACCAATCCAAGGGGGGATTTGTGGACACGTTCTACAATTTGGTACTTCGCGACTTCGAGTCATTATGCGCCAAACCTACCAAACTTATTCATAATTTATCTAGAGGGGAGCTGGACGCATTGAACAAGCTTAAGGCGAATCATGATGTTATCATTCGACAGGCTGATAAGGGTGGGGGCGTGGTCATCCAGGACTTATCTGCGTATCTCTTGGAGGCACGCAGACTCCTGGGTGACTCGGCCTCCTACACCTTGTTGGAGTCTGATCCAGTGGACATTTACCAATTATTGTTGAAGGAACTCCTCACTACCGCACTGGGAGGTGGTATCATTTCTAAATCGGAATTTAAATTTTTGTTTTCCTCACATCCACGCACTCCCATTTTTTATTATTTACCCAAGGTTCATAAGTCCCTGTCCAATCCCCCTGGCAGACCCATAGTTTCGGGTGTGGAGTCGATGACATCGGGTCTATCCCAATATGTTGATTATTTTCTCCATCCCTATGTAGCTAAGCTCAGGTCCCATATTAGGGATACGCTCCATGTCATCGACTCCATCTCTGATATCAAGTGGAAATCCACTTACCTATGGGCCACATGTGACGTGGCATCACTTTATACTTGTATTGACCATGCCAGGGGGATTGAAGCCATCAAATACTGGGTGGACACGGACTTATCGTTCCCAGACAAGCACAAACACTTCATTTTGCAAAGCATTCACTTTATTCTCACTCACAATTATTTTTTATTCCAAGATAATTATCATTTGCAAATCTGTGGAATGGCCATGGGCACGAGATTCGCTCCCAGCTACGCAAACCTCTTCTTGGGTCACTGGGAGGAGTCTTTTGTGTGGCTGAATACCACACTTAGAGCGGGTCTCGTGTACTATGGCCGCTTCATAGATGATATCATTATTATTTGGGATGGTGAAGAGTCTGTTCTATCTGGTATCTTGAGTTCCTTCAACGATAATCTGTTTGGACTTAAATTCACTTTTGAAATTGATGCAGTGTCCACTGTATTTCTAGATTTGGCCCTTAGTACAGACACAGACTTCAATATTATCACCACCACACATTTCAAGTCTGTGTCTGTCAATAGCTATGTTCATGCGTCCAGCAATCACCACAAGCAATGGCTCGACAATATCCCTTTGGGGCAGTTTCACAGACTACGTAGGAACTGCACAAGGGATGTTCATTTTGACAGCCAGTCCAAATCACTTGGGAATAAGTTTTTATCCAAAGGCTATGACCCTGATTTGATCTCCGACGCTCTCAGCAAAGCCAGCTCTCTAGACAGGTCGGTCTTATTAAGTAAATCAAAAACCAAATGTGACAAGGGGGTACGCTTGAGTTATGATGCTCCAGTGAAATCCACGAAAACTGGTGCGTCCATGGTGAGGTTTATAACCACATACAACCAGTCTTACAGATCTATAAATAAGATTCTTAATAATCATTGGGGCATCCTCAAGTGTGACCCACATTTAGGGTCCATCTTGCCTGAAAGAGCAGCTGTAGTGTACAGGAAGGCAAGAAATATAAAGAGCATGTTAGCTCCCACTAAACTTAGGTCGTCCTCGACTTCATCCAAAACCACGACTTATAAGGGTCCATTGGGTAATCACCCATGTGGACGTAGTCGGTGTATCACCTGTAGGCATCTCCTTATTCAGACACAATTTTGTTCCCCGAGCAGAGGTACCACACATTCTATTACCAGTTTTATTAATTAATTGTCCAGGGACCAGTTTTATTTATTAATTATTTTATTAATTGTCTTAGCACCTATGTGGTTTACCTTATACAGTGTGCGGTCAATATTATGTTGGCCGTACCTCCAGGACGCTTGGCACTCGTTTCCTGGAACACAGGAGGAATGTGATTAAGGGTCTCAACTCCCATAGTGTCTCTCGGCACTTCAAATTGTATCATCAACAGGATCCAAAAACTATGACAATAATGGGAATTGAGACCATTTCTCCGTGTGCTCTAGGGGGCGACCGCTTCAAGACTCTCTGCAGGCAGGAAACCTTCTGGATTCACCAGCTGGGTACTCTGAGCCCGGGTGGATTAAATGAATGCCTAGATGTCAGCACACTTGTTTAATTGGTCTTTTGGACGTCTCTCCCTGTCCCCGGCTTCCTCTGCTGTTCTCCGTCATCTATTGTCTGGGTCCCTCTGTAATCTCTCCCCGGGTCCTGGAATAGTTGTTGCAGTAACATTATAAACATTATATACATGGGTTCTACTGTTAGACCATCTCCATCACATCATATAAGTTTATTAGGTCTTATTTTCACACATTTTCACACTTAGTTGACATTAGACACTTTTAGATTCAAAATTTAAATTGAACTAAATTAAATCACCCACTTACACAATAGCATAGTAATATTATATAATTGTATTAATATTTTATATATATCTTTTCATATATATATTTTTTATTATTCACACACACATGTATTTACATTTTGTATCATAGTTCATGTAAGTCGGGGTAGTGTTTATTTTTAGTCATGGTGTACACTCAATATTCATCTACCCATTTTCATTCACTTATGTATAAATTTAAAGATGATCACAGAATGCACAACACTGGGAATCTCACCTTCACCTTCACCACTTGTTATTAATTTAATTAAATTGATCACATTCATAGGTTGATATAATTACTGTCATTCATGTCAATTTATGGTTCAATAGAGGCAAACTATATATGTATTAATTATTTTTAATATTATTATTTATTTTTTCTCCAATATCTCGCTTTATTCGTGGCATAATGATCTTCATTCCACACTAGGTGTCAATACATGTTTATTGTTGACAATACTCTTCTATATTCTCTTTTATATTCTTTTGTATTTTATTATATTTGTTTTTGTATTGTATGATATTAATTGTTATGATATTATTTGATTTTTAATACGAGAAATGTTGTTTTATACACGGTATCTTTTAATGCTTAATATGACTTTATATTGCAATACATAAGCCTATACTCTATATATATATGGTTTTAACATTAGCTTTGCATATGTTATATTCATTTATTATATATATTATATATATATTTCTAAATTATTTATATATACATTTCTTACATATATCACTCTTAGTATTGTGGTATAAGTCATATGAGCTGCGCTATGTGTTATATATATTCTACTTAATCTCCTCCAATATAATTAGGCTAATTTTAATGTGTTTATTTGTTGTTATTAGCTTGTATTGCACTAAGTACCTCCAGCTGAGTAGGGGCGGTCTACTGAACTATCAGTATTATTATGTATATATAAAGGATGGCCGTGTCTCTCCTCCCTACTTCCCTTTGAGAAAGTCACCCGTGAGTGACGAAACGCGTCAGGGAGCGTCATCACGTCGGACGCATTGACATTATGTCATCACGAAGCGCTGGAGTGAACCGATCCATGCGCTGGCACCATAGAGGCCTGCAAACAAGGAGCCACTTTCTACGATTCTTGGACAATTTTACAACATCTACTGGCCCTGGACATCTGCTGGGACTGTGGCCCACCCTGTTCGAGATCGGGTTTTCCCCAGGACGGAGTGCAGCAACCGGATGGTGGTGATTATTATCACACAATGCTATTTTAATCTGTAATTTTGTGAGTGCATTTCTTACCCCCCTTCCTCCCCTTTCCCTCATTAAATATACAGTTTCACACTATGGGGCGTGCGCTCTCTCCTCTTTTTTCCTTATATATATATATATATATCATTTGCATGTCATTTCCCAGAATCCCTTGCTGCAGTGGAAGTGCTGTTTGCTGGGTGACAATGGTGAAAGACAGGGTTGCAGACCTGTCTAAGACATGCAAATGAATATACAGGAATATTTACAGTTGCGATATATATATGGAATTAATAAATATGTCGATTTTTGTAGTAACTTGTGACTGTTCCTAGATTCATTTTCTATTTACTGTATACAATCCGTTTTGGAGGAGACCTACAGTTTCCCTGTGCTTATACACAATAAGGATCAGCACCTCTTGGTAGCAAATTATAGTGTTCTCATACGGTATTATCCCAGTGTGGTTGGGTGTAGTTGAGTGATGTAGACTTTAGTTTTTTCTTGACATTCTAGTCAAGTGTTTTGTTCCAAAGCAACGAGTTCCCTAATCAGTGTTGATTAATTGATCACATATCCCGGGGCAGTCTAAGATCTTTAGTTTGAAAATATGGATGATCAAGGGTGTGTTGGTGTATAATGGTTACAAAAGTAAGTAAAAAAGTATAACGTATTTATGCACAAATTGAGAAAGCGCTATTAACAATGGCCTGTGCATTTAATTGAGAGGTCAGACCTCTGGAACCAGTTGTTACTAAACCTATAAGTAAAGCTCCTGCAAGATTACAGCACATGTTGCTGCAACTACAAAAACACGACTTTCGGGTCGTATACACTCCTTGAAAGGATATGCTGATACCCGAGGCTTTATCCAGAGCAGTTCCACAACAGCTATCTGTGAGTGACATTGATTGTTTTTGACAATAAGACTGGGATATACTCCTTGAAAATCGCTGAAACTTTTCCTGAACATTTGCTGCAGGGACACAAAACAGCAACTGAACCAGACACTGAGCTCAGTTCACTAATAGTAATGCATTTTCATGGCTGGCCAAACTGGAAGAAAACAGTTGACAAACTCATACAACCTTACTGGTCAATGAGAGATGAGATATATATTGAAGATGGTTTATTAATGACAGGCAATAAATGTATCATACTCAAGAGCTCCAGAGCACATATGGTAGAAAGGCTATATCTTGCACTGGGCTGGCCTTCGGGCAAGGTGGTTGCTTTGGGCCATGCTTTCCAGGGGCCCCGTGCTTCCTCCTCTCCTTCCTGTTAGCGCTGGGATCCAACTTCTGCCCAACCAAAGGAGTATGTTGGAGGAGGGAGCGTGGGACCCCCGGATCAGCACAGGACCACTTCTTCATTCTAGGTGTAGCCCTGGCTGGTTTTGGGCTACCAGTCTGCCCTCCTCCTGGCAGTAAGCCCTAGTGAAAGCAGGCTTGCCAGGAATAATCATGGGTTTTCCCCACTTCTATGCAGCCTCAGTGAGTCACAGAGAAGGCAGTGCAACCAGGCCTTGTGTCCAATCAGGGGCACGGGGCTGGTTCTTGCTTTGCCTGTACTTAATGAGCTGCACTTCCTGATTTAGTCAGTGTTCCCTCTACCTAACAAAAATCTGCGCTCATATATGGATAAAATAATAGGTGAAGTGATTCTAAAGCAAAAAAGTGAATATGTTCGATGTGAGTTTGATGCAGCTGTTCAGGTGAAAGGCTCAGCACTCCAGGCTAGTACAGAAAAAAAGAAAAAGAACAGCGCAAAAACAAAAACCTCATAGTGTAGTATATTTATAAAAGCAATTTATAATTAAAGGGTGAGTATTGCACGTACATCAATTAGATAATCACACAGCATGACATGTTTGGGACATGTTACCCATCTGTAGACAGCAGATCACAGTCGCGATGCAGGACTTGAAGATCTTTACCTCTGGTAGCAGGGGCACAGGGTCGTGTGGGTCAGCTCGCTGTTGGAGATCCCTCTTAGTCCCTGGCGGTATTACTGCAGCTTCAGAGGAGTTCCTCTACTTCCGGACAAGTCCACGGTGGCGTCTGCCGTCATCAAATGGCGTCTGTTGGTGTCTGAGTCGCATCGCGCTAGATGGCGCCAAAACGGCAACGAGTCCCGAAACGGCAACAAGTCCCGAACAAGCAGTATGATATGGAAATACCACAGTGGGTATATAGAGAATGAATAAGGAATGCGCCCACTCCTACGCGTTTCGTTATGAAGAAGTTTTTCATAGAATCAAAGAATCAAAGAATCGCCTGCTTCTACCGGGGGGGGGGGGGTTCGAACAGTAATGTACATGAACAGAGAAACTGAAATATCTGTCAGCACTTGTGACACTTGTCAAGAAATGCTACCCAGCAATCAAAAAGAACCACTGTAGTCACTTGATATACTTACCATGCCGTGGACAAAGGTTGCAGCAGACATATTTGATCTGCATTCCTATTTGCTTGTAGTAGACAAGATTATTCAAAATATCCCGAAGTGCTCAGGCTACCTGTCATGATAATGTCATGAGATATTGGGTATTTTTAATCCCTTTGGTGCTTGAGGGGTTAATGAGCTACACTTGTGTACAAAATACCAAATGCTGGGTTTGAAACTGGGCGGGACTGTTTTCTGTCTGCTCTGAATTTCAAAGTATTCTGTAGAAAGGGGTGGGCTTATGAAAATATTGTATCTAAGTCTGGGCCAGGTTGTTACTGGCAGATCTGACTAGGGGCATGCTTGGATAGCATGGCAGACCTCATCTTCTGAACCAGTGCCTCTCTGGGGAAAATCCATAGCATGTGGTAATGTACTGTAAAGGATTTTCTGTTTTACCCCTTTTATTTTAAGAAGCTGTTCTGCCTTATATTGTAATTGTATGTTTATTTTTTAATACCTTTTCTGTAATTCAAGCACTGTATTGTTATATATATTAAACCATTTAATAAGTAATGCTTTGGGCTCTGAATGAACTTTGTGCACGCTGGAGAGAATAACTTACTAAATTCAGGCACATGTTACTACAGCTGATTTTGTGTTAAAGTGCATAGTTTTTCCTATCATAAACAGGGACCTGAGGCCCTGCCAGATATGTTAGTCTAAGATCTGTTATCATATCTGCATAACCTCAGGTGGTGGTAGTGGATGGTTATGATGTGCAATTGGGTAAGGGTTAATACTAACTCGCTGATTCCTTGCAGAGGAGAAAGGGGGGTTGCTAGAGAAGCCTTTCTGTATTAACCCTGGTTGCAGATCTAAAGTCACGTGCTCACTCGTGTGCTGTTCGTGGCGGTGGTGTATTGGGACGGCTTGAGGAGAGATACAACTCATTTGAGGGACCCGAGTGGGTGAAGAGTGGGGCAGCTTGCGGGTTGTGTATTGATCCTTGATCCTGTAAGAGGGGATACTGTCCATTTGACGGACCTTTGCGGAGGTGAAGAGTGGGTGCGCTTGCGAGCGTCGGTATTAACCCTTGTTCCGTATGCAGGTCGCGTGCTAGCAGGGGGTCGTACGTGCTTGATATACTTACCATGCCGTGGACAAAGTTTGCCACAGACATATTTGATCTGCATTCCTATTTGCTTGTAGTAGACAAGATTATTCAAAATATCCCGAAGTGCTCAGGCTACCAGATAAAACAGCAGTCAGTCATAGTAATACTGGAGGCCTTATTTGCAAGGCATGGTATACCACGAGAAATGGGGGCCTATGCAGTAAGCGTTCATAAGCCAGTTATCGAGCACTTATCGCCCAAAATGCCTACTGCTATTCAGTAAGCGTCAATAAGTGGGCGATAAATGACTGAATCGGCGAAAAGAATTTTGTTAAAAAAAAATCGCAGACTGAGCAGCCATAAGCCGATTATCGCAGCTTTTCGGAATGTTCATAAACTCGCGCAATTCTAATAGCCGCGAATAGGTTATCGCGGCTCTAGAAGAGGGATTTTCTCCCTAAATCGAAACAGGAAAAGTTGGCGGGAGACTGGTGAGAAGTTGCCATGAGCGGCGAAACGGGACTTTGAAAAAAATGCATTTTTCCTGCATCAGATTGATGCCGGGGGTCTCCGGAGCTGATACCCATTAATACCAGCACCGTAGACCCCGGCATGAATCAGATGCATGAAAAATGCATTTACAGGCAACTTCATTACCTTAGCGGCTAACCGCTACGGCAATGAAGGGGTTAACCACCAGTGCCATGCTTATTGTGGGTAGCAGGGGTAGGTGAAGGTGGTATTTGATCCTTGGTGGGTGTTTAGGCCTTGCGGGGGGAGGGGGATTACTGGTGGAGTTAACCCGTTCATTACCTTAGCAGTTAATACCGCTAAGGTAATGAAGGGGTTAACCCCTCCCGCTACCCACCCGGTAGGCCTAAACATACATCCTTGGGGCTACTACCCCCTTCACCCACCCCCGCTACCCACAATACAAAAAAATACAACAGGCCCACTACCCACCTCCTAGGCCACCAATAAACATTACAATAGCTAATAAACACCAAGACGCAATCCACCCACCCGCTGTGCCCACACATAAAACCATTCTTTATTATTTTACACTCAGGATTAATTCCACATGCCAGCAGGGGTCCCCGGGTGGTCTCCACGGGTGTCCGCAAGCCCCACAGTGTACCCCGGAGGGTACCCACGGGTGTATGGGGGCCCTCAGATGGTCCCCGCTACGCTCCATGGATCTCCAGGTGGTTCCCGCGGGCCCCAATTGGGTCCATGGGTGGTCCCTGCGGGTGTCTGGTGGTCCCAGGGTCATCTCCATGGGTGTCTGGGGGCCCCATAGGGGTCCCTGGTTCTTCCCCGCAGGTGTCAGTGGGTCCTCAGGTGGTCCCCCTGGGCATCTGGGGGTCCTCGGGTGGTACCCGTGGGCCTCCGGGGGTCCGCGGGTGGTCCCCATGGGTCCCCGCTGGCCTGCGGTACCATTCCTCTATGTTAAAGAACAAAAACATGGCCTACATTTCAATAAATACACCTCTCCCTCCCAACAAGAAGGATTTAGGAGTGCTTGTAGACAGCAGGCTTAGAAATAGTGCCCAATGTCATGCAGTAGCTGCAAAGGCAAACAAGATCTTATCTTGCATCAAACGGGCAATGGATGGAAGGGAAGTAAACATAATTATGCCCCTTTACAAAGCATTAGTAAGACCACACCTTGAATATGGAGTACAATTTTGGCCACCAATCCTAAGAAAAGACATTATGGAACTAGAGAGAGTGCAGAGAAGAGCCACCAAATTAATAAAGGGGATGGACATTTTAACTTATGAGGAGAGGCTAGCTAAATTAGATTTATTTACATTAGAAAAGAGGCGTCTAAGAGGGGATATGATAACTATATACAAATATATTCAGGGACAATACACGGAGCTTTCAAAAGAACTATTCATCCCACGGGCAGTACAAAGGACTCGGGGCCATCCCTTAAGGTTGGAGGAAAGGAAATTTCACCAGCAACAAAGGAAAGGGTTCTTTACAGTGAGGGCAGTTAAAATGTGGAATTCATTACCCATGGAGACTGTGATGGCAGATACAATAGATTTGTTCAAAAAAAGGTTGGACATCTTTTTAGATGGGAAAGGTATACAGGAATATACCAAATAAGTCAACATGGGAAAGATGTTGATCCAGGGATTAATCCGATTGCCAATTCTTGGAGTCAGTAAGGAATTCATTTTTTCCCTTAATGGGGTTTTTTGTTTGCCTTCCTCTGGATCAATAAGTAAGTATAGATATAGGATAAAGTATCCGTTGTCTAAATTTAGCATAGGTTGAACTTGATGGACCTACGTCTTTTTTCAACCTCATCTACTATGTAACTATGTAACTATGTAACTATGTAACTATGTAACTATGTAACAAACACATACAGTACAGTAATGGGCGACCTAGTCAGATTACTGCAGGGCCATGTCCTCCGTTGCCAGAAAAATAACATAGCAACATACATTTAATGGCCCCTAACCCCTTAATCACCGTAACGGCTAATAACCGCTATAGTAATTAAGGGGTTAACCCACCCTGCCCTGCTCCCCCACCCGGGAGGCCTAACCACCCACCCCAGACCCATCATACCCACCTTGTACCCATTGATTGTTATATTAGTACATCATGCCCATATAATATGGGCATGATAAGCCACTATACCACTCAATGGGCACCTAATCAAAATACAAGAAGGCCAAAAATAAACAATAATCAAACATATACACAAGCAGCTAATCAACCTCATTCAATAAATCAAAACACTAGCCAACAAATGAAATAAATACAAGCACTAGCTTATCAATTACATAAAAACACTAACCAACAAAACAATTAATTATAACCAGTAGCCAGCATAGCAATTAATTAATAAAACCATTATCCAACAAATCAAATCAAACCAAGAGTCAAGCAAACAAAGAAATATTTTAAAACGCTAATCAATGTAAACCATAAAAATAAACAAGCCAACCACATAACACAGAATATAAACCAAACAATCATGCCAAATCTGAAAAATATAACTCTATAGAAAATAAGCAATTTGCCAAAAAAAGCAATGGCTATCACTGTATTAAACTGTACCCAAAACGGGAACAGATTAATACATTGGTAGTCAATGGGCAATCAAAAACATAAAAATAAAGAAATACAATAAAAAAAACCTGTAAAAAATACATTTACATACATTCAATATTTAACTTACCTTTAGAAGCGTTGGCCCTCCGACTCCCGGGGAATCAGGAAGCTCATGTAACGAAAAGGGCTGAAACTCCATCCGATGCCATCCGCCATGAAGATTCGGATCAGGTACCCCAATTCTTCTTTCTTTTCTTTTCAATCAACTTCTTCTATCATCTTCTGTAATTATTTCTTTATTTTCTTAATCTTCTTTCTTCATGTGGTGGGTGTGGGTGTTTGAGCTAGCTGGGAATGTGTGTTAATCAATTTTCTGACTGGTAACAGTTGTATGGAGGTAGGTGGCACCTCCCCCCAGAGCTCACTCCTCACCTTTTTAACTTGGGAGGTCTTTTCACTTTGCTGCAAGAACAGGATCCACTATAGTTCTTTCCCCTCATACATAGGTAAAGGGAAGGGTTCACACCTGCAATTTTGGTTATACCTTGACGTTTGGTATGCAGGCTTACGACACTTTGGCCAAAGGGTTTAACTAAATAACCAAGTAATTATTATTATTATTGAAGTATTTAAACTTTATACTTATTACCATATATGTTTTGTCAATTGGATGTAGCATTGGGCACCCCTGGCTGATAATGCTTTTAATGCTTTTAATGCACTGATCTGGTCAACCTGAAAGATATAACCATCCCTATCCGTTATTCAGTATGTTGTTTTTTCCATTATAGCCTTGTCTAGAGCTGTTGTGTGTTTCTAACCATCTATGGTTTCATGGATATTTTTGCAATGCTGGGTTTTTATCTTTATTTTCATTCCTACTTTTATTTTGTATTTTTATTTTTATTCTAATTATGCCTTTTTCATTTCAGCTCTTAATTTTTGCTGATATAAATGTTATTTTATGTTTTGTATAATATTGTTTTTATAGTTAGTGTATTATTAATGAATATCTGTATTTTTTGTTGCTTGTTAATCAAGTGATGCTAGTTTCCTATCAAATATGATTCGTTTTTACACCCACCCCCGCAACCAATTGTAAGGGACAGAGGGGTTTAAATATCAGCTTTTTCCCTTTGTTACGCCGGTGCTGCCCGCAGACCAGACTCGTCCCTTATACTGAGGTGGGGTCGTATATGTGCACGCACCCGCAGCAGAAGGAGCGTGTCCGGAGTGTGGTGTTTTGGCGTTGCCAGGCCAGGTGTGAACAGGTGTAGCAATACTTGCCGGTACCGGTACTGAAGAGGCGAAGTCGTTGCCGTTTAGCCAAGGTCGGGAAGAGAGAGATCCGGAAGGTCGAGGTCCAAGCTGAGGTCGAGGGATGAAAGAAGCTGCAGGGTCAAGAGGGAGCCGGGATCCAGAGCCAGATAAGCACGTCCGCCAAGCCGGGTCGTAACCTGAAAGCACGAAGACAAAGGGAGAGCCAGAATAGACGTCTGTAGCAGAGACTATGTCGAGCGATGTGAGAGAGGCAAAACAAGCATTAAGTACTGTGGCTGACCAATGGGTAACGGAGGCAGGCCTGGAGGAGCCCTAGGAGCAGTCCAGGATTGGTCTCCATAATAGACTGCCAGGTGGTAAGGTTTAGGGTTAACTAGTTACCAGTGTGTGGGTGGGGGGCGTGGCTTAACTGCAAGAGCAGTGAATAATTTAGCTGGTGTTGGTATGCGCTCCGTCATAGCAGGGGATGCGCGAGCAGGAGCAACGGCAGGCACCCGAGCACCAGCCCCGCGCTGGGCAGCGGCAGCCAACGGGGAGGACGGGGAAGCCCCCCCACCACGGAGGCCGGGTGGGAGCGGCGAGGACGGAGCCGCACAGCAGCGGGAGCGGACAGAGGTGAGGAGAGGTCACGCTGCGACCGACATGACCCCCGAGTCCTCACACCCTTCTGAACCAGTCCCTGATGAAGTAGTATCCTGCTACGAAACGCGTTGGAACGGTACTTTATATTTGTGGACTTGCTCTGAACCTTAGACGATTGCAGTCTATCCAATACAGACTTTTGGAACATTTGCTAATCCGTTATACCTCCAGTGACGTCATCAGTCACCGCCTCTGGAGATCATTCGCTGAGTGCAGCACTGCTGGGTTCCTGCTTCTCTTTGATCACCGAGGAGTCTGAGGATCGGAAGTCCTATTGCTTACCCACTGCTGCAGCTGCCAGTGTCCTGATCAGTGTTTGTCTGTGAGAGAGACCGACGTGACAAGTGGAGACCAGATGCATGTGGTGCAATTAGCCAGGTGTCCAGTTTTGAACCGGAACAGACCGGTATTTTGCTGATCTGTCCGGTAAAAAAAGAGGAGTAATACCGGACATGCATGTGTCCGGTATTTTCCCTCTCTGGACGTGCGGGTAGTGGGAGTGTGAAGAGTGGGTGGGTGCAGCGTCCCCGCTATTACCTCCGATTCAGAAGCAGGCTGCACCGTCTGGTAACTAGGGCATCACCCCCTCCTCCCATCCAAGGAGAAGACTAATCAATGGGAGGGCTCCACATCATTAAGGAGCATGCTGGGACATGTCATTTGCATGCTGGGAAATGTAGTTTCCTTTCATCTTTGCTTGTGGGAGAGGAGAGCTCCATTGATTCCCTCCACAGGTAAAATACCATGAGGGGGAGAGGATGAGGAAGGAGGATGAGGAGGTGGTGAGGAAGGAGGGGGTTGGTGGTGAGGGACGAGGAGGAGGGGGGAAGGTGAGGAAGGAGGAGGGGTTGGTGGTGTGAGAGGAGGATGAGAGAGGGTGAGAGGATGAGGGAGGGTGAAAGAATGAGGGAGGGTGAAAGAATGAGGGAGGGTGAGAGGATGAGGGAGGGTGAGAGGATGAGGGAGGGTGAGAGGGTGAGAGGATGAGGGAGTGTGAGAAGATGAGGGAGGTGAGAGGATGAGGGAGGAGGATGAGTGGGTGAGAGGATGAAGAGGGGTGAGAGGATGAAGAGGGGTGAGAGGATGAGGGGGTGTGAGAGGATGAGGGGGTGTGAGTGGATGAGGGGGTGTGAGTGGATGAGGGGGTGTGAGTGGATGAGGGGGTGTGAGAGGATGAGGGGGTGTGAGTGGATGAGGGGGTGTGAGTGGATGAGGGGTGTGAGTGGATGAGGGGGTGTGAGTGGATGAGGGGGTGTGAGTGGATGAGGGGGTATGAGTGGATGAGGGGGGTTGAGGGGGGATGAGAGGATGAGGGGGGTGAGAGAGGATGAGGGGGGTTGCAACAGTCTTGGAAGTAGTGGGAGAGGAGCATTAAGATCAGTACAGCTCGCCCTGTATGACTGCTGGTCTGTTATTTATAAATTATTTGACCGTTATGTAATTTTTTGTTTCTAAATGTTACTCCACGTATGCACCAATTTGCACCATTTCATATTCTATTTCGTAACAAATGCTGGGAAGCGCTCAATCCCCAAACCCCTCCCCAGCATTTTTTTACGAAATACAATATGAAATAGTGTAAATTGGTGCATACATAACGGTCTGAGAATGTATAAATAACACGCCTCCTCACCGACTTTTAGAGCGCGCCACATTTTTCACCAGTGTGTCCAGAATTTATTGAGAACCACCTGGCAGCCCTAGGTGCAGTGGTAACCTTTGATTCAGTGTCCAAGTGGTACACGATGAGCCTGAAATATTTGTTTTCTTGTACGTGTGATACTTACCTTTTATACACTTACAACACTATGGGAGTCGTGCGCTGGCCCTTTTTCTATTTTCTGTAGCCATTAAGATGCTGAGCCATCTGTGGGGATAACTGCAATCCCTCTTTTATAGTCCTCATTGGATAAGGTTTTGTTTTGTCATTTATGCCTTTTCCACCGCTACCTCAGTCATGGTAGCCATTTTTATTGCCACCACTTTTATTTGTTTTATTTGTATATTGTCACTATTGCACACCAGCTCCATCTAGGAGCTTGCTATACCTATAGCACATGTGTGTATATATTGCAACATTATTAAGACTTTGAATTCACCACACAATTGCTGCAACTTTTTATTTTTCACTCTTTTAGTAAGTCCACAGCAGCTTTGGCTTAATTGCCTCCTCAGCTGCCTCGTTAGAGATTTATAGAAGGCCTGCAGAGCTTACTACCAGAGCCTTTCTGATCCAGGAAGTTAGGACACCTGGACCATGCCAGAGAGACCACCCTGCACACGGCAGTCAGACTGATCCAGGGAGACACCCCACCCTTGGACTGTGTCACCCCCTATCCCAGCCAGGAGGAAGCCGGAGGGCCCGGAGGTAAAACTTGGGCTCTGACTAGTGCGTTATCATTGCAGATAGACTAAGCAATGTATAGTTAGTGCTCCAAAGAGGAGCTAGGCCTGTTTGTTTTGTACCTGTAGGCTGAACCAACCCAAGCAGTAGTTGTGGTGTCAGAGCTTCGGCTAATAAAAGCCTATATGATTTCCCCCTAAAAACACGTCTCCTGTTTTATAACCTCTGCCCACATCTCCTACACAGTACAATCACAGATCTCCAGAGGGGTTTGATCTTTGGGCATTCCCACGTTAACTGATCACATTCCCACCACTAAAGGGAAGGAGAGGTCTAGGGGAACAATAAATGGAGCTTAGTCAGCAAACAGTACCACCTATGCATAATTGTAGAGATATTGTGTTGCATGGTTACATATGCTGAATTATTTGTTGTCGATTCCCAAATGTCTTGCCATGTTTCAAGATCTAAGGAGGCGCTTAACTCTCTTTCCCATGCCAGCATATATTTGTCCTTCACAGGGGGAAGAGGTTGAAGGGATTAAACATTGATATAATAATAATAATAGCATATTCTTGTATAGCGCTGCTAGTTTTACGTAGCGCTATACAAAGACATTTTGCAGGCACAGGTCCCTGCCCTGTGGAGCTTACACTCTATGTTTTGGTGCCTGAGGCACAGGGAGATAAAGTGACTTGCCCAAGGTCACATGATATAAAGTTGATGTTACCCCCTTAGTGAGGGACTGCGAGAGGCACTATGATTCAATGGGGAAATGGGGCAGAGATTTTCTGTTTTATAGGTGGATGGAATGAAATGCCTTAAAACTGTAAAAATCTAAAAAAAAAAAAAAAGGAGGTTATGGTTCCTGAGCTTATTAACCCTAGATTCCATTACGAGACCAAGTTCTTGCATGCCTTTTATCAAGGCCTGGGGACAGTACAGAGTTTGAAAATAAAGGGAACATGAGAGGAGGAGATTTGTTCAGGTTGCACTTTGTTATGAGAGAGTCCCACAAATTACACCAGAAACTAATAATAGGGTTAAGATATATACTACCAGCTGGTCTGTTTTTCCCCTAAGCCATAGTATATCAATTATTTGCAGACCAGGTAAGTAGACCAGGTTTTCTAATTCCACCCATCTTTTTTTCAGTATGGTCAGCATACATATATGTTTTTTTTTTGGAACAACAGATTGACTGTTGTGGGCGAGTATTAGATTATTAGTATAATATATATGGGATTTTGAAATGTGTGGCCAAATGTTCTTTGGTGCGATCACTGGGCATGATGACTGGAAGACCGGCCAGCCGGCCGGCCCCACACACCCGACTGAGTGAAATAGCCCTCAGGATTATTTGTCATTTGGGTTAGGAGTGGTTTACTCTGGAGTTTCGACCAAAGGATATACCGTATTTCCTCGATTCTAAGACACCAGCAATTCTAAGATGCACCATAGATTTAATACAAAAATTGGGGGGGAAAAGAAACACTGCATTAAATGTGCAGAAAAAAGGTTTAGGAGATCATTTGATACTCACGTTGTGTCCCGGGTCTTCCCCAGCGCTTTGTTGCGCTCCCTCTGCACCGCTTATCCAGCGACTTCTTCCCCTGCTTTTTCTCCCCACCACCTCCTCCTCCGGCGAGTGAGGGGTACTGGGTGGGCTGGATGATGATGAGGCTGTGGACAAGTTCCCACGGCTGCCCATCGACTCCAAGGCTAGCCCAGGGATGGCAACAAAGCCCAATGGAAGGAGGGGGCCTCGGGCAGCAGGCAGAGACTGCTGAAGTGAAAGCGCAGAGTTCTGGAAGCCAAAAGTCCCTGACCTGGTAGAGTTACAGCAGGCCGGGTAAGACTGCCGAGCTGCTGCTGGGCTCTGGAAGCCCTTGTATGCCTCCCCGCTGCGGCTTCTCCAGCTTCCCGCCCGGTCGGTACTCCAGCAGCACACCCTTGCAGCCTGGTTTTTTTTTTTTTTGATAACCTACATGGTTTACAAACATGGCATACATTTGTATTGAGAAAACAATCTCCAATCGATAAAAGTCATCCACGTGTAAAAACTTATAAAACCAGACATACGGGGTAAACAGACAGACATATACATACATCACGCACACAAGGGAAAAGGGGGGGGGGGGGTATTGGGGGGGGGGGGGT
Organism: Ascaphus truei; assembly: GCF_040206685.1. Classification (NCBI taxonomy): domain Eukaryota; kingdom Metazoa; phylum Chordata; class Amphibia; order Anura; family Ascaphidae; genus Ascaphus; species Ascaphus truei. The sequence goes on from NC_134489.1 coordinate 11,005,136, forward strand.
CCTTCTGCCATGGTTCCGCTTGTTGCTCTGTGTCTGCTGGCTCTCTGTTTCCAAGGAGACCGATTGCTCCCCCCGCGCCACCCATGACTTGCTCCTAGGGCTTTATCTATCTCTGTCTTGGGGTCTCAAACCTGTCCGGTTAGTCTGTGTCTTCCCAATGCAACATCTTCAAGGGAGAACACACTTGTCTCTATTATTGCCAAATCGTGGCCCTTTCTACCCCCGGTATATCTGTCTGGGCCAACCATGGCGACCAGACTTTCAGATAATTTGCACCAGTGTCATTGACCATACTCGTCAATTTCTCCATCTGGCAAACCGACCAAATTCTATCCCGGATTTTAGCAATTCGTGGGATTTCATTCTGTTTCCATCGTGCTGCGATCTCCCCCCGTACTACCGTCGCAAAGTGCGCCACCAATTTATTTTCTTTTTTGGAGAGACCCGGATGCGGTCTATTTAGGAGGAACAACCACGGCTCAAGTGGGATGTGTGTGCCCAGGGTCTTGTTCAGCCAATCTTTAATCGAGTCCCAGACCGGGACGATTTTGGGGCAAGACCGCAGCATGTGCAACAGATCTGCTTGCTGTCCACATTGTCTTGGACACAATGGGGAGTAACTGGGCAGAAATTTAGCTAAATTTGTGGGGGGGTGGTACCAACGCATCATAACTTTATATGCGTTCTCGTGCACATGGAGCTTTTGGAGGTTGCCCAGACAATACTCGTCCACTCCTCTAGATCCAATACCTTCCCCAAATCAGTCTCCCATTTAGTCATATATCCTGCTTTTTCCGTCACTGTCGAGCCAGAACCGGTCACTTCCATGTACATCTGCGATGTAAGTCCCGTGGTGGATGTGCCTGATCGACAGAGCTTTTCGAAATTTGTTAATTGGGTGTGGGGTTGATTTGTCTGATAGAATGCTCTGATCTGGAGGTATCTAAAAAACTCGGCATTGGGGATATTTTTGCTGGATTTAAGCAGATCAAAAGTTTGTATGCCTCGTCTGCCCTCCAAATCCACTAGCCTATTAATATGTTTGTGTTTCCAGATAGTGAAATCCGCGCTGGTCAGTCCCGGAACAAACATTGGGTTGCCCCACAGTGGGGTCATTCCGGATGATTTGTGGGTCAATTTGCATTTGAGCCTGGTGACCTCCCAAACCGAGAGTGAGTTGTCATTGAGGATAGCGGCAGTTTGGTGCCTAACCGCACCTTTTTGGGAAGCCAAATTAGATGTTCCAGCTCAATAGGGAAGCAGAGGTCTTTTTCTAGAGCGGCCCATCTTTTCGAGTCTGGGTTGGTGTGTCATTGGACAATTTGGCATAATTGAGCTGCTTTGTAATAGGACAACAAGCAAGGTACAGCTAGCCCACCTGCCCCTGTTTGTTTTCGCATTATCTGCTTACCCACTCTCGCTCTCCTCCCTCCCCAGATAAATTTATCTATCTCAGATTGAAGCGAGAGGGAATCCTTCAACCTTAGTGGCACCGGCAGGATCTGGTAGAGATAGAGAAGGCGTGGAAGCAGATTCATCTTAATGCAGTTGATCTTTCCTATCCATGAGATCTTATATGTGGCCCATCTCCTAATGTCCCCTCACAGGGTGTGCATCAGTTTGGAGTAGTTTGCCTGGTACAGCATATTGGATGTCTTGGTTACATTAACGCCTAAATATTTAATTTGCTTCTGCTGCCAGTTGAAGTTGATACCGATCAAATTCTCCAAATGTTTGGGTAGATTTATATTCATAGCGTCTGATTTAGACTGGTTAATTTTGAATCCGGAGATCCTGTTGAATCTCCCCAACAAGTCGAACAGATTCGGCAGAGAGGTAAGGGGTTTAGATATTGTCAGGAAAACATCACCCGCATACAGTGCCACCTTATGCGACTGGCTTCCAATGGCAATACCCGTGATATCTTTGCTATCACGTATCTGAGCCGCCAAGAGCTCCATACACAATGCAAAGAGGAGGGGGGAGAGCGGGCATCCCTGCCTCGTTCCGCTCTTAATTTGGAAGGGATCTGAAGCAAATCCCTGGTGGGTGACCCTAGCCGACGGAGCCAAGTACAACGCTAATATAGCTTTTGTCAACTTTGCTCCCAGCCCGAATGCTCCAAGCGTGGCCTCCAAGTATGGCCAGTCTATCCCGTCAAACGCTTTTTCTGCGTCCAGACTGAGCGCCATAACTGGTATTGATCTTGCATTGGCTATTTCTAACAGATCAATAATTCGTCGGGTGTTATTAGCTGCCTGCCGACCCGGGATAAACCCGACTTGATCTGGATGCACCAGTCTGGGAATGATGAGACTCAATCTATAGGCCAGTAATTTAGCGTAGATTTTTATATCCGAATTAATCAGGGATATTGGCCTGTAGCTTCTACAGTCCTGCGGGTCTTTACCCTGTTTGTGTATTACAGAGATGGACGCCTGGAGCATGTGCTGGGGGAAAGGGGTACCTCCCAATACTTGATTGAACATGCGGAGGAGATGTGGGGTCAACTGTTTCTTAAATTTTTTTGTAATAAAGATTCGAGAATCCGTCGGCACCCGGAGCTTTAGAGGGTTTCAGGTTTTTGATAACCTCAGATAGTTCCTCCATTGTAAAGTCACTACCCATTGCCTCTCTGTCTATCTCATTCAGACTTGGTAGATTTGAGCCCTTTAAGAAATCCTTCAGGGCTTTGTCCGTTCTGGAAGATCTGGACACCTTTCCCCCATCATACAATTTTTCGTAAGTTCTTAAATTCATCCACAATATTTTTAGGGTTGGCTGAGATCACACCCGATTCTAAACGTATGGCCTGGATATTATAGTTCTAAGCTTTGAAATTGATCAGATTGGCCAGCAAGGTATCTGGCTTGTTCACTTTTTCAAAAAATCTTCTCTTTGACCAATTTAGCGATTTCTCAGCCTGAGAGGTAAGAAGTAGATTCAGCTTAATCTGGGCATCCCTAATTTTTTGGAGGGTGGCCGAATTAGGAGACCTCTTATGTTGGTCCCATAAGTCTTTGAGCTCTTTTTGCCCTTCTATAATTTTTGCGTTCCTTTCTCTTTTTCTCCTGGCTGCCAGACTAATCAGAACCCCTCTTAATGTTGCTTTATGTGCCTCCCAGAGGGTTATATAAGAGCGAACGCTTCCTTCATTCTCTCTAAAGAAGTGTTTAATTTCCCCTTCAACCATCTCCTTCAGTTCGGGGATTTTTAATAGGGATTCATTCAGTTTCCAGTTTGCTCCTGGTCTGTCCAACCGTATCTGTGCGCACCTTAGCTCTATGGGTGCATGATCCGACCACGAAATATCGTGAATCCCAGAGTGGGCGATCTTTGGGACCAGTCTACTTGAGACAAAGAAGTAATCGATCCTGCTAAATGAGTCATGTGGGTGTGAGTAGAAGGTGTAATTTTTATCTAGCGGGTGTGACTCCCTCCAGACATCGACCAACTGCAATTCCCTTAACCCTTGTTCCAGAGCCTTAGGTCTGGCCGTTGCTCCAGGCCTGGGAGGTCCTGATCTGTCTAGGGCTGCGTTCAGCACCGCGTTAAAATCCCTTCCTAATATCAAGGCACCTTTATTGTGTTTTTGGATGATTGTGAAAATTTCCGTATAAAAAGTCAAGTCGTGTCCATTTGGCGCGTATACTAATGCAATCGTTATTGGCTGCTGGTTTATGGAACCCGCGAGCATGAGGAACCTGCCCTCCTTGTCTTTTTTCACTACGTCCACCACCAATCCCACTCTGTTGTGTATAAGTATTGCAACTCCACGTTTCTTCTCCTTTGCGGAGGACAAGAAAACTTGTTGGAATTGTTTGTCAAAATATTTTGGGAAGCTGGTGGTGATGAAATGAGTCTCCTGAATTAACACAATATCGGCCCCTTTTCTCTTGTAATCGTTGAGTGCTACCTTTCTTTTACGAGGACAATTCAGCCCTTTGGCATTATGTGAGATAAACGTGAGCATCATGATGTACAGTATACGTATTCTCACCTCTCTTCAGTCGCGTCACTACTTTAGATGTCAGGGTGTCGCTGGAGAGCCTCCACTCCCCCACAGTGCACAGCAGCTCGCCAAACCTCAGCATTGCTCCACCTAGGCAGAAGGAAGGATGGGATGGGGGGGACACAAAAGGAACAAAGGACACATAAGGTATGATAAATGAAGTGGGAAAGGAACCAGTGGACCATGACCACCGCCCCTCCCTCGCCTTTAGGTTGTGGGAACCAAGTAGAGACCCCTCTGAATCTTCTCCCTCCATCCGGGCTGCTCCACTCCTCCCTTTCCCAAGGACTTTCTCGAAATCTAGGGCGTCTGCCCCGACCCAAGTGTGCAGACGCATGACAGCGGCCAGACCGCAGTCCCAGCCGGCGTCTGCTTAACATTGCCTTACATAAAGCACTAACTCGTCGATACATCTTTAAACACCAAAAACCTCAGTTAGCCTTGATCCGAATAAGAATTATAGATGAAATCCCAACTATCCATCCTTGTAAACTGGGGGATATTAACTTCCCTTCCAATGTGACCCTGTCTATAATGAACCTCTAAACTACCCCATGCCTCCACTAAAGCCCCCAATAACTTAACCAGCTAAACCCTCTCTCCAAAATACTGTACACTGTTTTACACTATAGCTCCCTTGCTGCCCCTCTTTTCCACTCTCTTAAGCGCCCCTCATTATCCACTCTCTAGTCGTCCCCCCCCTCTAGATGTAATCCCCTCCTTAGGCCTATCCTCCGTGACTTCCTGTAGAACCTTCCCATCACTTGCCCCCCTGCCTATAACCCCCCCCCATCTATTCCTCTCCGCCTTTGTGGATGTCGATTCATGCCCTTACACTCCAGACATTAAAATAGATCCCCATCGTGTCTCCCTCCCTCCCTTGTGAGCCAGGAGAAGCTCCGGTGCTAGAAACTTCACGCCCCCTCATATTCCTATTAACCCTCCCTTTTCTATACCCTTCCTATGTTACACCCATCTTTTTATTCTTGAGTGTAAGATTGTTTATTGTTTTTTATTTTATGTTTTTGTTTTTTATTTAAATTTTTCTGTTTTTTGCTTTGTCTTTATTGTTATTACTTAATGCTCACATCCCCCCATCAGCAAAATTCCTGTACTGGAAGATGTCCCCACCCCCCCTCAACCCCCCACCTCCACCCCCTCTCCCACTCGCACGCTGGAGGTCCCAGAAGTCCGGATTTCCTGCTTCCGATATTTTTTTCAGCTTTTCTGGATTCCTTCCATGCCAGATCAGGGGCTGATCTCCCTGCGGATACCTTCCTCTGGAATCTTGTCTTGGAGCCCCAGTTTGGATAAGAAGCTCTCGCTCTCTTCCATCCGTCTCAGCGTATTGGCCGCTCCGTTTTTGGTCACCAGCAGACCAAACGGATACAGCCATCTGTACCGTATCCCCTCATCCCGTAGCACCTTAGTAATGGGGGCTAGCTGTCTCCTTTTGAGTAGGGTGGTGGGTGAAATGTCCTGGAAGACTTGTAATTTATGTCCCTCGAATTCCACATCATTCCGGGTCATTTGGCAGAAAACCTCTTTCACTTTAAAAAAGTGGAACGGCGCTATAATGTCCCGAGGGGGGTCTCCTTGTTGCGGCCGCGACCTCAGCGCCCTATGGCAACGGTCCAGGTGAGTGTCCTGCTCCGATCGGTCTGGCATTAATTGTTGCAGCCATCTTCCCATAAAGTCCTCTGGGTCAGTCTCATCCTCCGGCACCCCCCTGATCCGCACGTTATTTCGGCGATCCCGATTGTCTGCATCTTCCTGCCCGTCAGTAAGATCCCTGACACTTTCCTTCACTTGAGCTAGTTGTTTGTCCGACCTGTGTAGGGCTTTGATGGTGGAGTGCAGTTTCTTTTCCAGGGAGTCTGTTCTCTCCCCTATCCCACTTATATCAGCCCTTAATGCCGCTAGCTCTGATTGGAAGCACCTCTTTATATCGAGGCAGAATTCCCGCATGTCTCTCCGCCTCATCACTTGATTTTCCCTGCCGCTGTCCTCTCGCTCGTCTTCCTCCTCTGACTCGGTGCCACTTCGCGGTGGACCCTCGTGGCTTTTGGCGCGCGCCGAGTCTCCCTTTGCAAAATAATCTGTCAGAACCGTGGAGGTTCTCTTGGATCTCGTCGCCCTCGACATCCTTGCAGAATTGGGACAGTTTGGGGGGATTTTGGTGTTTGCAGCCATGCCTTTAATGCTTTATTTATAAATATATACGCCGGCTGTGAACGGAGCAGTTGACTCTCACGTGGATTCAGTCAGCCGCCGCGCATGCGCCTCTCCTCGATTTTTTTAAAAGACATCGATTCTAAGACACATCCCGATTTCAGTTATGTTAAAATATTAAAAAAAGGTGCGTCTTAGAATCGAGGAAATACGGTAATAGTTATTGGTGTCTGGCGCAATTGCAGGAAATAACCCATAACAAATGTATTGCTTTGGAGAGTAGTAGATAAGAGTGTACACAAGAATGGAAATGGTGAAGAATGCTGGAAATGTTTTTTATTTTGGGAGAGAAACTATATGAATAGCTCTGTTTAGGGGAGAGGGGGAAAGTATTGAGTATGTATTGTGCATGCAGTGACCTACTTAAGAAATTGGTCTCAGGGAATGTGGCCATGCAACGTCAGGCGACCCCACAGTTATGGGTAGAATCTGAAGAACGGGGGGGCTTTTAAATTCAAATATGTTTTATTGATGTCAAGCTTTGGTATTTTTCCTGGAGATTTCAGAGGCAATGATTTCCTTCTCCATCCTCATTAGAATTTAAAGTTTATATAATACACCAGGGGGCTCAACTCCAGTCCTCAAGCCCACCCCCATACAGGGCAGGTTTTCAGGATAGACCAGCACAAGCACAGCTGGCTCAATCAGAAGCTCAGTCAAAGACTAGGCCTTTGATTGAGCCACCTGTGCTGAAGCAGGGATATCGTGAAAATCTGACCTGTTGGGGGGGGGGGGGGGGCTTGAAGACTGGAGTTTAGCACCCCTGTAATACAGTATAAGGAAATAAAATATTCCTATCCTGGATGTCACTAATAATTGATGAGAATTCACTACAATGCCCTGGTATGGCAGATGTTTTTAAAGAAGATCTGAAATTAGGAATAGGTTACGAATGCTAAAAAAGTGGTTAAAGGATTTTGGGAAAGGTTACCCCATTTTAAACGAGTTAACACATCAAGTAATTATAATAGCTATAGTCATTAAGCATAATCAGGGATACGCTGATTAAACAATTACAACACAATGCTACTGTTTCCTGTTGCGTAGGGATATGTGGGGCATGCCCCCAGCACAGGTACATTTGGGGTTATTCTCAGATATCCAGTTATTGATAATAGTCATATTGTTTTTTTTATTATCCAAATAATGATGTCACAAGCTTTAGCAGTTACAATGTGATATTAATGCCCAATGAAAAGACAGCCGGTATGAATATGAAAATTGTGGGTGATCATAGGTGTGACTGTAGCACGAATGATGTGTTTACTGGTTATCCACGACCATGAAGACTTTAAGAAGTGTGGATGATTGATGGTCCTTAAGCATGTAAGATCTAATCTGTGGACGCCCAGGATTTGGACTTGTAAACGTACCATGCAATGTTTGTGTATTTGGTGATGAAGGGGTTAATAGCCAACGGCTGAAAAGGAGCGAATAACCAGCTGTCCCTGAGTGACCAAGAAATGGCGATAGTCAGACAAAGTCTTGGGCAACAGCTAGTAGTCAAGAATAACAGAGTCAAGCATAGCCAATATGGTCAAGGTGATTGGTCAGCAAGCCATCAAAGGGAGAGAAAGGTGGGGCGAAATGTGTATGTGTAGGTGCTGCTTGAGAGATACTGTAGATCCAAAGAGCAGCAATGCTATGCACACCTACAGTCGCTGTTGCAACACTGCTGACTCGTGAAATCCAAGATAATAAAGAAACAAACTAAAGCAGAAATCTGGAGTTATTCTTTTACACAGCGAAGTATAAAACATGCAGAGCGATATAACAACATCTAAAACGATATAACGGGCACTAAAAACGATACTGTAACATGCGAGCACATGCAGTAACAGGCAGAACAATGTATTAACAAGCAGAGAAATGCAATAACATGCAGAGCGATATAATAACAGGTAGAGGGATATAATAACAGGTAGAACAATGAAATAATAGGAAGAGGAATGTACAGTAATAACAGGTAGAGGGATATAATAACAGGTAGAACAATATAATAACATGAAGATCGATGCAATAACTACACGCAGAGCAATGTAATAACAGGCACAGCGATATAATAACATGCAGAGCGATGTAATAACTACACGCAGAGCGATATAATAACATGCAGAGCGATGTAATAACTACACGCAGAGCGATATAATAACATGCAGAGCGATGTAATAACTACACGCAGAGCGATATAATAACTACACACAGAGCGATGTAATAACTACACGCAGAGCGATATAATAACTACACACAGAGCGATGTAATAACTACACACAGAGCGGTATAATAACTACACACAGAGCGGTATAATAACTACACACAGAGCGGTATAATAACTACACACAGAGCGATATAATAACTACACACAGAGCGATATAATAACTACACACAGAGCGGTATAATAACTACACGCAGAGCGATATAATAACTACACACAGAGCGGTATAATAACTACACACAGAGCGATGTAATAACTACATACAGAGCGATATAATAACTACACACAGAGCGGTATAATAACTACACACAGAGCGATATAATAACTACACACAGAGCGATATAATAACTACACACAGAGCGATATAATAACTACACACAGAGCAATATAATAACTACACACAGAGCGGTATAATAACTACACACAGAGCGGTATAATAACTACACACAGAGCGATATAATAACTACACACAGAGCGGTATAATAACTACACACAGAGCGGTATAATAACTACACACAGAACGATATAATAACTACACGCAGAGCGATGTAATAACTACACACAGAGCGATGTAATAACTACACGCAGAGCGATGTAATAACTACACACAGAGCGATGTAATAACTACACACAGAGCGGTATAATAACAGGAAGAGCAATATAATAACTGCACACAGAGCGGTATAATAACTACACACAGAACGATATAATAACTACACACAGAGCGATATAATAACAGGAAGAGCGATATAATAACTACACACAGAACGATATAATAACAGGAAGAGCAATATAATAACTACACACAGAGCGGTATAATAACTACACACAGAACGATATAAATACTACACACAGAGCAATATAATAACTACACACAGAGCGGTATAATAACTACACACAGAGCGATGTAATAACTACATACAGAGCGATATAATAACTACACACAGAGCGATATAATAACTACACACAGAGCGATATAATAACTACACACAGAGCGATGTAATAACTACACGCAGAGCGATGTAATAACTACACACAGAGCGATATAATAACTACATGCAGAGCGATATAATAACTACACACAGAGCGATATAATAACTACACACAGAGCGATATAATAACATGAAGAGCGATATAATAACTACACACAGAGCGATATAATAACTACACACAGAGCGGTATAATAACTACACACAGAGCAATATAATAACTACACACAGAGCGGTATAATAACTACACACAGAGCGATGTAATAACTACATACAGAGCGATATAATAACTACACACAGAGCGGTATAATAACTACACACAGAGCGATATAATAACTACACACAGAGCGGTATAACTACACACAGAGCGATATAATAACTGCACACAGAGCGATGTAATAACTACACGCAGAGCGATATAATAACTACACGCAGAGCGGTATAATAACTACACACAGAGCGGTATAATAACTACACACAGAGCAATATAATAACTGCACACAGAGCGATGTAATAACTACACACAGAGCGATATAATAACTACACGCAGAGCGGTATAATAACTACACACAGAGCGGTATAATAACTACACACAGAGCGATGTAATAACTACACACAGAGCGATGTAATAACTACACACAGATCAACCACCTTCCATGCCCAGGTAACGGATTATAAGGGTGTCTTGTGTAACATACTCTGATCTTCCTGGGCCTCCTAGGCCTTAAGAGGCTCCTGTAGAGCTTTTCTGGATGAAGTAGTCAGACATTTCCTTCAGGGCTCGGTACCGGTGAGAGATGGTGTTCTTCACTTCCTTTATATAATAACTACACACAGAGTGGTATAATAACTACACACAGAGCGATATAATAACTACACACAGAGCGGTATAACTACACACAGAGCGATATAATAACTGCACACAGAGCGATGTAATAACTACACGCAGAGCGATATAATAACTACACGCAGAGCGGTATAATAACTACACACAGAGCGATGTAATAACTACACACAGAGCGATGTAATAACTACACACAGAGCGGTATAATAACTACACACAGAGCGGTATAATAACTACACACAGAGCGATATAATAACTACACACATAGCGATATAATAACTACACACAGAGCGATATAATAACTACATACAGAGCGATGTAATAACTACACGAGAGCGATATAATAACTACACACAGAGCGATGTAATAACTACACACAGAGCGATATAATAACTACACACAGAGCGATATAATAACTACACACAGAGCGATATAATAACTACACACAGAGCGATGTAATAACTACACACAGAGCGATATAATAACAGGCACAGCGATGTAATAACTACACACAGAGCGATGTAATAACATGCAGAGCGATGTAATAACTACACACAGAGCGATATAATAACAGGAAGAGCGATATAATAACTACACACAGAGCAATATAATAACTACACACAGAGCGATATAATAACTACACACAGAGCGATGTAATAACTACATACAGAGCGATATAATAACTACACACAGAGCAATATAATAACTACACACAGAGCGGTATAATAACTACACACAGAGCGATGTAATAACTACACACAGAGCAATATAATAACTACACACAGAGCGGTATAATAACTACACACAGAGCGATGTAATAACTACATACAGAGCGATATAATAACTACACACAGAGCGGTATAATAACTACACACAGAGCGATATAATAACTACACACAGAGCGGTATAACTACACACAGAGCGATATAATAACTGCACACAGAGCGATGTAATAACTACACGCAGAGCGATGTAATAACTACACGCAGAGCGATATAATAACTACACACAGAGCGGTATAATAACTACACACAGAGCGGTATAATAACTACACACAGAGCGATATAATAACTACACACAGAGCGATATAATAACTACACACAGAGCGATATAATAACTACATACAGAGCGATGTAATAACTACACGCAGAGCGATATAATAACTACACACAGAGCGATGTAATAACTACACACAGAGCGATATAATAACTACACACAGAGCGATATAATAACTACACACAGAGCGATATAATAACTACACACAGAGCGATGTAATAACTACACACAGAGCGATATAATAACAGGAAGAGCGATATAATAACTACACACAGCAATATAATAACTACACACAGAGCGATATAATAACTACACACAGAGCGATATAATAACTACACACAGAGCGATATAATAACTACACACAGAGCGATATAACAGGCAGAGCGATATAATAACAGGCAGAGCGATGTAATAACATGCAGAGCGATGTAATAACTACACACAGAGCGATGTAATAACATGCAGAGCGATGTAATAACATGCAGAGCGATGTAATAACATGCAGAGCGATGTAATAACATGCAGAGCAATGTAATAACAGGCACAGCGATATAATAACTACACACAGAGCAATATAATAACAGGCACAGTGATATAATAACTATACACAGAGCGATGTAATAACTACACACAGAGCGGTATAATAACAGGCAGAGCAATATAATAACACGCAAAGCGTGACCTTGGAGCCTGCAATGGAGTTCTCCCCCCCCCCCCTGTGTATACTTATCCCCATAATAATACATATAGTAAGTGTAGCCCTGGGTAGTTTTGGGCTATAGGTCTGCCCTCCTCCTGGCAGTAATACTTAATAAGGGCAGGTTTGCCAGGAGCAATCATGGGTTTTCCCCACACATGCAGTGCAGTGAGTCAGTGAAGGTATTGTCATCAGGCCTTGTGTCCAATTAGAAGCACAGGGGTGGTGCTACTCGAGCTGTACTTAATGCACTGTGCTTCCTGATTTAGCCAGTCTGCCTCTACCGTGAGAGAGGCAAGGTTTATCCAACTAAGCTGTCAGGGCTCTGGCAGGCTTGAGGCCCTCCCTTAGGGGAGCGGTGAGGGAAACCTACACCTCCTAACCTAAAAGGGGTTAGGAGAAGAGCAAGGACCACTCTCGGTGCCCTTTGGCTGGGAGTAGGATCCAGGGACATCCTGAGGGTGGATACCCTAAGAACTGCTGTGATCTGTAGCTGCTGGCTAAGGAAGAACAAATAGAGATCCTGTGTTTTTTACCTATACCTTCCTGGCCTAAGACTGAAGTCTATTAGGAGGAGGGGAACGAGAATTATTTTGCAGAGACTTCACCCCACACATCTGGGGGCTGCACAAGATGGAGACGCTGCACCTGTGAGTAGAATTTGGGCAACACCCCAGAAGCCTGTCCTGTTATTCCCCTATACCACCATGCGGGAGACCCAGGGTCCCCTGTTACCATCAGGTATGCACCACACAAAGCCATGTAACCAGAGCAGCATTTCCCCTAGAGACCCTATGTGAGATTGGGTGGGGGAACCAGGGCTACATAAATAAACACACAGAGGTCTGGAGGGGCAAAGGCTGCAGCTTTTATTAAAATACATAACATAACCTGATACGTGCCCACCCTGCCAGATTGCTCAACCAACTGGCCAATGGCAATTAAACCCTGTCCCACAACACCCAACAAGCCGGGCACCACACCAGTCCGGCCAGTTAGTGAGAACGGGCACCAGGAAGTCACACTTAATTGAGCCCTGCCCACTCGCCACTCCCAGCCACCACTGGGCTTTACCGAACCATAGAGCCCAGCCTGGCAAGGTTAAACTCCCCCAACAGCCGCCGCGACAAAGGCAACACACTTCGAAATGCCCACCTCAAAAAAACTCAACACGTACAGGCATCAAACAAGAGAACACGATGACATCATAGCCAACCGGGAAGCCGGGAGAATGGGGCAGAGGAAAATGGCCCAGAGGGGGGAGGGGGGTACCAAGCCCCGGTGGTCATGCCGCCCTGTCACTAAGGGGCGCAAGGCTACTATATAATAACATACAGAGCAGCATAATAACACGCAGAGTGATATAATTACCAGGGCCGGTTTAACCACTAGGCCAACTAGACGGCCGCCTAATCCAGCAATATTTGAGGGGCAGCAGTCACCTAGTAGGCCTAGCGCAGTGTTCACTAACCTGGCAGGTGATTTCCCCAAGGAGGGCTGTTGCTAGGGGGATGGGAAGGGTGCTACTATAGCGTGCAGTCTACCGGTGATCTGTGGTCCACTTCTGTCAGTTTAACCCTCATGCGCATTCTGTCAGTTTAACCCTCATTTGAATTCCTATAGTCAGCTGACTGTGCGTATCAGTTGACTGTCTGATACCAATTATTCAGCGGGAATGCGAAATTGGTTCGGTGATTCATTCCGACGAGTGGCCTGCATATGGAAATTTACATGCCATCGGTTACAGGCATTTTACGGTGAACCATCAAGAAAATTACGTGGATCCAGTGTCGGGAAGTAAAATCGCAAGGGATTGAAAGGTCGTGGTTGGATGCCAAAATACGCATTGTGAAGAAAATGAGGCGTTCCTAATGAGCTATTTCAATCACACCTTGGTCACATTTGCTGGAAAGTGCTAAGAAAGGATACAGATGATTTGTTTTTACCATTTCTTAAAGACATACGAAGTGTTTATCGTTACAAACCAATGAGCTATATTGTTCCTTTGTAGTATAATAATAAAAACCAATACATACCATATGGTTCCTTTGTTTAGTAGATAAAGTAGACTGCACGCTATAGTAGAACAGTAGAAGTAGACTGCACGCTATAGTAGAACAGTAGAAGTAGACTGCACGCTATAGTAGAACAGTAGAAGCAGACTGCACGCTATAGTAGAACAGTAGAAGTAGACTACACGCTATAGTAGAACAGTAGAAGTAGGCTGCACGCTATAGTAGAACAGTAGAAGTAGACTGCACGCTATAGTAGAACAGTAGAAGTAGACTGCACGCTATAGTAGAACAGTAGAAGTAGACTGCACGCTATAGTAGCACCATGTAAAGTTTCCTCCATCCTGATTGGCTGCTGCTGGGTAATGTAGACAATCAGGAGGAGGTCTAAGAGGAGCCTGGGGTGGAGCCATGCAGAGGAGGAAGTAGCGAGGTGTGTGTGTGTGTGTGTGTGTGTGTGTGATGACGGGGGGGGGGAGAGAATGAGGGAGAATGGGGGAGAGAGAATGACAAGGAGAGAGAAGGAGAGAGAGAGAGAGAGAGAGAGAGAGAGAGAGAGAGAGAGAGAGAGAGAGAGAGAGAGAGAGAGAGAGAGAGAGAGAGAGAGAGAGAGAGAGAGAGAGAGAGAGAGAGAGAGAGAGAGAGAGAGAGAGAGAGAGAGAGAGAGAGTGTATGAATGTTAGAAACAATCTATTAGGTATAACACTTCCATTTTTCAGTTAGAAAAAAAATTCAGAAATGTCATTGTGTGTGTGGAGGGGGGGGGGGAGGAGGGGTGAAGGGGGGGCAAGGCTGAAGGTTTGCCTGCGGTGCTGCATACCCTTGCCCTGATAATTACATGCAGAGTGATATAATAACAGGCAAAGAGATATAATAACAAGCTAATCTTTTCTCCCTTCCAAGTTTTGTAAAGTATATACAGTATATTGTGCCATACATATGTAACGGGTTTCCCCCCCCCAATCTCACATTGGCCCGGGTACTTTAATAACCAACCCCCATTACGTGTGTGTTTGGTGGTGCACCTGTAGGCAACAGAACTCCTGAGTCTCCCGCTTGATGGTATTAGGGGATGTCATCAGGACAGGTAGCTGAGGTAGTGGGTGAGAGTTCAACTTACATCATGTGCAGCGCCTCCACCTCATCAGGATCTGTGCTTCCGCAGGGAGATGGTCCTGGTGTGGAACTCCTTCTCGGTGGTGCCATCCACTGTTGAGTAACTTCACACTCACACAGTGGGGGTATCGTTAACAAGGTCATCTTTATTGTAGACGGTGATGTAGCAGACTGCCACATGCAGCTGCCGGCTCTAGCCGCACATCTCTCCGTGCTGTCCCTTCGCCAGGTACGCCCTCCTGAATTGAAGTGGGATTCCCCCTTCTCCTAGGGAGACCCTCTCTGTGCCAGGTCCCTGGTCACAGAGTGGCTTAGACAGGCTGATTGGTCAGAGGAATGTGGTGTATGTGGTGCTCAAAATTGAACAGGTAACTTCATGAGACATATTTGGTAATGAGACCATTCATTTGGTGGTCCGGCGATGATGGAGTGCCCCTCAATAATGCAATGAAACTGCGTAATAACTGTAGGGGAAGTGACAAGTGGAGTCAGTTGAGACAACCACCGGGATGTACACAATAATCACCCTGACAGTATAATGAGGAAGGAACTATGTCCATTAACAGCAGGATTTAGATAAGGCACATTGGCACTTTACCTGCTCATCCAGGGGGCACTCTCAGGATCAGTAGCGTGCAATCCATCCGTTGATGAGTCCAAGAGGGTGGTTGGTGTAGATAGAGCACAGCTCCAGACGCCCTGCAATGTGAAGCAGGGAAAACAAAACCAGGCCACTCCGCAGTAGTATCAAATTTGTATTTTGCCAACTAACACATACAGGGAACAAAAATAGGACAGATAGAACGCACCTACGCGTTTCGTACAGGGGTACTTTATCAAGGTGAAGCAGGAATAAAATAACAGCCTATTTATACCCACCTTTCGCGCTTCTAATCCAATGGGTTGCGGCGTCATTCGCCGGCAGCTGCGAGCAGTCGCGGCTGTATGACGCACACTCCCAGGGAATAGGGTGCATCAGGTAGTACATAGGGACTGCCACAAGACCTCCGTCGCGTCATAGAGATGACGTCATCAGCGTGCGGCACGTAGGCCAATCACGATGACGCAGCGTCCATCTCCATTGGCTGGGATATGTCACGTGATCTAAACACTTTTTTACAACGTACAACTTTATTGATATAACACAGTGTGAAAATAAAAACACCAAGATACTTGGCAATAACATATCCTTGAACAAAACTTAAACAGAAAACTCGCTGGATAATTAAATCGCAGACTCCCAGTCATGGTATAATATATCTATAACTACAAAGATATCGTATTGCTAATTATACATTGAATAATTGTGAAAGACAATGCATCATAAAAGAATTGTGCTAAATAGAAATATATTCATAATAATGTGACCATTCATGGGACAGAAATAGAACCTTGCTAGTTCATGGAAACCTAAAAAGTAGATGTGTATATAATAACATCAGATGGTGATCAAAAAAATTCCAGAATAGTATAACTTGAAGTACAATATACATTTTATGCTTGTAGTACATCTAGGAGAGGAGACATGTGATACATAAATTGTTATGTCTCTGTATCTTAATTGAGACATGAACACAGATTGGGATTCTATAATGTTAATTGAAAAATAAAAGGAATAAATATAACTAAATATAACCAAGATTTATAAAAAAGATTTATAAAAATATTTATAAAAACCCTCAATAATGAAAAGTATACATTAATAAATTTATAAATGGTGAATAACCCTTTATAATGAGGGGAATTTGATTATATATAATATATTAAATATAACGATTACAAATATATTAATTGCAAATAAGTAGAGATAATCATTATTAATCATAAGAAGTGACTTATATCCCATTCTGTGTTCATACCTAGGGGTATTCTGGTTCTAAGGGTAAAAATCCAATAGGATTCACGTCTATCTAGGTGTTTGGTCCTGTCCCCACCTCTTGGAGGAACAGGTATTTGTTCAATTCCTTGAAATGAAAAGGAATTAATGTTGCCTTGTGGACAATTGAAAAAATGCTTGGACACCGGGTGATTCTGATCGCCAATTCGTATAAGACGTAAATGCTCTAGAATTCTGATTTTCAAACATCTAGTTGTTCTCCCGACGTATTGTCGGCCACATCCACACTGCAGTAGGTAGATAACAAATGTGGAGTTGTATTCAAAAAAGATTTAATTTTATAGTTTAAACCAGAATTAAAAGAGCAAAATTGTTTGCTATTTTTCATTTTTGGACATACTTTGCAGTGTGTGCAAGAGTATGTGCAGTGTGGTGGATTGAAAACTTCTTTTTTATCATCACTGAATTCAAGGAGACTTGGGGAGAGACTATTGGACAAAGTTTTGGCCCGTTTGTAAACAACATTAGGACCCGAAATGATGTGTGGTTTCAATACTGGATCTAGGGTGAGCACGTTCCAGTGTTTTTTTTAGAATATTTTTAATCATTGGTGCTTGTTTGCTATACGGGGTAATGAATGAGGGGCTGATATTATCCCTATTTGGTCTTGGTTCATTCCTCAGCAATAAACTTCTATCTAAGGTTGATACCTCCCTCAATGATCTGTCCAAATCCGCCTTTTTGTAACCCCTCTTGAGAAACCTTGAATATAGGTCTTTCATCTGGTTATTGTAGTCAAACTCACTTGAGCAATTTCTACGTGCTCTAATGAATTGGCTCTTGGGTATTCCCCTGAACATGTTGGGAGGATGACAGCTGCTTGGTCTCAGAAACGTATTTCTGGAGTTGGGTTTGCGATATAATGTTGTCTGAATACTTAAAGTTGTGTCTACATATAAGCAAAGATCCAAGTAATTAATGTGTTGTAAATGAAATGAATAAGTGAAAGTGAGGTTAAATGTATTAGTGTTAAGTAATGAAATAAATTTGTGCAAAGTAGTGACATCACCCTCCCAAACAAACAACAAATCGTCGATGTACCTCTTATAAAATAAAATGTGCTCCCTATAAATGTTCAAATCTTCAAACACGTGGAACAGCTCCCACCAACCCATAAATAGGTTGGAGTAGGAGGGGGCAAAGCTTGTCCCCATAGCTGTTCCACGTGTCTGGAGATAATGAACCCCATTGAACAAAAAGAAATTGTGTGTGAGTAAAAAGTGAATCGCATCCAAAATAAAAGTGTTTTGTGCTGGTGACAAGTCAGACTTATTTAAGAAATATTCCACAGCTGTCAAACCATGTTCGTGGGATATCACGGTGTATAAAGACGTAACGTCTAATGTCAGCCAGAGTAAATTGCTTTTCCATTTTAAGTCCTCCAGTGTATTTATTAAATGAGTACTGTCTCTAATGTAGGACGGGAGCTGTTGTACCATAGGTTGGAGAAAGTGATTCACATACCGTGAGACACCATCTCCCAAAGAATCAATGCTGGAGACAATTGGCCTCCCAGGAGGGGAGACCAATGTCTTATGAATCTTAGGGAGATGGTGAAACACGGGTGTGACAGGGAAGGGCTTGTATAGAAAATCCATGTCGTTATCATTCAAGACTCCTAGCATTGAACCCAGATCCAACAAGTGTCTGAGTTCTCTCTGATATTTTATGGTTGGGTCAGATGGCAGTACAGCATAGGAAGACACCTCCCGAAGTTGGCGTAACGCCTCCCTAAGGTAGTCATCCCTATGCTGCACTACCACTGCTCCTCCTTTGTCGGCATTTTTTATTATTAAAGATTTATTTCTCTTAAGATCATTAAGGGCTGTACATTCATCACGACTGAGATTCTTATTTTTGGTATTACAATAACCTGTGTCGAAAGAAAAACCTTTCTGTAGCAATCTTAGGTCTCTCTCCACTAAGTTTTCGAAAGTGGACAGATGTTTGCCTTTCACAAAGGTAGGATAGAACAATGATTGTTTTTTAAGACCTGAACTAGATCTTCCCATAAAGTTATAATAGTAATCAGAGTCGGATATAGGGTTGGTGTCTAGGTCCTCTAAGTCCTGAATCAGACATTGTTCCTTAAATGAGAAAATGTTAGGTTGAATTAGCTTAGTTTCATACATTGAAACATCTGGAAGATATGTATCAACATTATTAGTAATACATTCAGGTGTAACCAATACAGTATTAACAACTTGTTCTTCATTACTGTTATGTTTCTTATTGCTAAAGAACTTTTTCAATGTACACTTTCTAACAAATTTGTTTAAATCAACCATTGTTTGAAAAAGGTCAAAATTGGTATCTGGCACAAAGCCCATGCCCTTATTAAGTAATGATAGTTCATCATTCGTTAGTGTCACATTTGAAATATTGATAACTGCACTTTCTTCTACTAAAAGTTCTTCTTCCTTTTGGAAGGTGCTCCCTTGTATTGGGTTTTTGGTTTTCTTGCCCTGTCTTGTTCTTTTGAGTTTTTTGACACCGATGCTTGGCCAGAGGGTTCAGATGAATTTGATGGACGAGGTTTGTATTCTGAAGATCTCTCTCTTTGTTTACGTTCCCAAAATGGGCGTTGTTCCTTAGGTGCTTCTGTCTCAGAGTGTGTATTCTCCTCCTCATGTGCATTAAAGAAAGAGACTGTATGACCCAGGTATTCTGTGTCCGAAGTGTCAGAGTCTGCTTTGGATTTTAGAATTGATTTTTTGGCCCAAGGGTTATTGATCTTGTCCTCTGGTGTAGAGTGAGTGGGGTGTGGCGTGCGGCTGGACCTTCTGTTAGGTGTAGACCTTTCTCATACGTACACCTGATTGCGCTCATAATCGAGCTTGTCCCGTTCAAACTTTTGTTGTTTCTTTTCTAAGATATCTTTTTCAAAATCTTTGATTGATTTGGCCAAGTTAATGTCCAATGCTCTGAATCCCTCCATTTTTGAAAACTTAGCTAGATGTTTTTGTGACGCCTTAATATCTTTTTCCAAGTCAAGTTTCTCCTTAGATTTGGCTTTAACGATCAGGGATATTAATTTAGACGAGCAATCATTGAGGATTATTTTCCATTCTCTCTCAAACTCCTGATTGATAAAGCCGAATGTAGGAGACTTTTTTACCCGTAGCCCCCTAGGGATTCTTTTCACCAGCAGATAATTTTCCAAAAATATGAGGTCCCAATAGATTCTGGTGTCAGTAATGAGTAATTTACTAAATTTGAGAAACAAATCATGTAGGTCTGATGAATCCTCACAATCTGGATTTGGTAAATTTTCAAACATACGTTTTGCTTTTTTAGATCTTTGAGTATTGTCCAGATAATTGGATACATAATCACTGGTGATATTAGGGGTATCGTTCTCCTCTAAGTCTTCCATGTCCATTACACAGCTAAGTGAACTCAAAAATTATGTAGTTTTATAAAACTTTGTTAATTTGTGAATAAATTTACGAACAGATTTCAAAGGCGGAATAAAATTGAGAAAAATTGAAAAAAACACTTGTATCATGTGTCTTCCCCAGATGGAACAAGTGGGGGTAAATCCATGTGTGTGTAGCAACAATGGCAAACAATGAACCTGCTATAGTACTCTATAATGAGTATGGAGTGGTCTGGCACATATAATTGATACAAGTCCAACGAGCAACCACTTGAGAGGTATATTCAGAGGAATGTGGTATGTGTGGTGCTCAAAATTGAACAGGTAACTTCATGAGACATATTTGGTAATGAGACCATTAATTTGGTGGTCCGGCGATGATGGAGTGCCTCTCAATAATGCAATGAAACTGCGTAATAACTGTAGGGGAAGTGACAAGTGGAGTCAGTTGAGACAACCACCGGGATGTACACAATAATCACCCTGACAGTATAATGAGAAGGAACTATGTCCATTAACAGCAGGATTTAGATAAGGCACATTGGCACTTTACCTGCTCATCCAGGGGGCACTCTCAGGATCAGTAGCGTGCAATCCATCCGTTGATGAGTCCAAGAGGGTGGTTGGTGTAGATAGAGCACAGCTCCAGACGCCCTGCAATGTGAAGCAGGGAAAACAAAACCAGGCCACTCCGCAGTAGTATCAAATTTGTATTTTGCCAACTAACACATACAGGGAACAAAAATAGGACAGATAGAACGCACCTACGCGTTTCGTACAGGGGTACTTTATCAAGGTGAAGCAGGAATAAAATAACAGCCTATTTATACCCACCTTTCGCGCTTCTAATCCAATGGGTTGCGGCGTCATTCGCCGGCAGCTGCGAGCAGTCGCGGCTGTATGACGCACACTCCCAGGGAATAGGGTGCATCAGGTAGTACATAGGGACTGCCACAAGACCTCCGTCGCGTCATAGAGATGACGTCATCAGCGTGCGGCACGTAGGCCAATCACGATGACGCAGCGTCCATCTCCATTGGCTGGGATATGTCACGTGATCTAAACACTTTTTTACAACGTACAACTTTATTGATATAACACAGTGTGAAAATAAAAACACCAAGATACTTGGCAATAACATATCCTTGAACAAAACTTAAACAGAAAACTCGCTGGATAATTAAATCGCAGACTCCCAGTCATGGTATAATATATCTATAACTACAAAGATATCGTATTGCTAATTATACATTGAATAATTGTGAAAGACAGTTTTCCCTGCTTCACATTGCAGGGCGTCTGGAGCTGTGCTCTATCTACACCAACCACCCTCTTAGGCTGATTGGTCAACCTGGACCGCTAGTTACGTCACTAGGGTCACAAAGTGTTCCTACAATCCCTTATGCAGGACAATACAACTTCCCAACAACTTCCCACAGCTGCTGGAACACACTGCTAGAACCCCCTATAACTAACTGTGTTGTGCCTTATATACTTCAGGAGGCAGGCGCATCCCTGATGTCACTATCCAGGGACTCAGAGCATACAGCCACTCCCCTTCATACATAGGGCACATCACCATTGGATGAGGGAAAACCTCCATAACTACTGCTGGCATACCTGTTCTTACCAGGACTTACTGCCAACAGAGAGGAAAGCAATATACCATTATTATGCATGGCTATATATACATATTTGACAAATAACAGCTTGCATTTATTTATCATCTGCACATTGTGAAAGTTATTCTGCTTATTTTAAAGGTAACTCTCTGTGTGGGTTGCACTGTGTATTACTGCTCTGTGTAACAAATAAAACAAAAGATTAAACTAGAATCGGAGATTACATTATTACAGAATTATTACAGAAACTTCAAGACTTTTCTGGTATGCACAGTTTTACGGATGTTGATCTCAAGCTACATAAGAACATAAATCTTTTGGAGATGTCCATTATCTTTAAAGGGCAAAATAAATGTAAGTGGGATAAAAGGATCCTACTCCTTTGAAATCTATCTTCCTAAATTCTACTATTGCAGCACTGATATACAGTCAGCAGATCATGAGACTGGAGGCCTGGGGGGGTCTCTTCTACAGATAGGACATCGAGTGAGAAACCCATGGATCTGTTTATGATTGGGACTGGTAAAAATCAGCCAAGGGAAAAAAAAGACCCCGACTTCAAAGAAGAACCAGATGGAACAGGATGTAGTTAATGTTCAAAATCTGTATTTTTTTTTTTTCTTTCTTCATAACAGGTGTCATGGACTTTCATGTGCTCCTAGTACTCACTTTAATTTACTGAATACAGTTTTGGATGATAATATGTTTGTACGGTACAGTATATTACTGTAAATATTTTTTATTAGGTTTCCTCCAAGAAAAAATTATATTACAGCCCATTGGATAAGAATTTGGTTTATGGATAAAAAAAAGTACCATCTTGGTTCTATCCAGTGCAGGTAAAGGGACACTACTAATGGAATTAAATCACTTTCTACTACAGAATTTGTTGGAAGGTTTCCATATAGAGTCCATATAACAAATGTCTACGTATCATTTTTCAAAGCATGAGCAACAAGCTTTCCTCTCCCTGGGTCAACATAATAATAATATAGTAATAAAGAATTCTGATACGGGAGGTATGGTTGTGGTTGTGAATAAAATTAATTATTATAATGAGGCTATTAGGCAATTATCTGATACATATTAAAGACTTGGGACTAATCCTTTCAAAGCCTTTCAAAGTTAACGTTTTGATTTGTTAAAATATGGGAGTTCATGGGGTATGTTAAACTCAGATGACCTATGAATGATATGCTTAAAGGGAGTGGTCACTAGAAATTCACGTCTTACTTAAATCCATCACTTAGTTACACACACACACACACACACACACACACACACACACACACACACACACACACACACACACACACACACACACACACACACACACACTACAGTATGTCATGTTTGATGAGGTGCTCTATTTCTAAAGGCGGCGGCATACCAGCTATGGTACGTCTTAGGAGAATATAATACAGGCAGAAGTAATATTGTCTATTACAGAAGGTATATAGATGAAAGTTGATTGATTTATTGGGGGAAGGTACTTTGGATGATTTAAATTTGTTTTTGGGATATCAATCCTTTTTTACAATGCTTTTCTCCACGATTTTCTGGATTTGCTCCTTTTCATAGATTTATCTGGTTTTGTTAATGTATTCAGGAAAAAGGTATCGGGCAACTCCCTTTTACAGGCTTCTAGTTGCCAACCTCAGTCTCTCATTATGGGAATTCCCATAGGGAAATATCTTAGTCCATATAGGAACTGTACCAATGTCATGTTATACAAGGTAATGACCCTCTCGTCTTATAGAGCAGGCCATCTACCTGTTTTAAAAACTGATCCATGTGCTACTTTTAGGAATCCATTTCAAAATGGATTTTAAGCAAAAGATGACACTGCTCATTTGCATGCCATTTCCCAGAATCCCCAGCTACAGCGGAAGCATTGTATGCTAGGAGATAATGGTGAGAAAGTAGCGCTGCAGGCCTGTCGCCTGACACTTGTGAATGTGCTCACAACTGATATTTTTATTTGCTGTTACTTTATTCAAATTCAAGGGACAATAATAAAAATGGAGCCAAATCTGAATTTAATGGTCTTGATTCTTTTCCATCCTTTGTTACTTCCATCAGTTCACATGTGGAGGCTATTAAAATTACTGTATTTGCCCGATTATAGAGCGACCCTAAATATAAGGCGACGCCTTAATTTCAGTGTAAATAATTTTTTCAATTTATTTTACACTATATACGGTACTAGCTGAGAGACCCGGCGTTGCCCGGGATGTAAATGCGTAATAGGTAGTATTATTTATAAATCGTGGAACAATAGGTGAGTATTTGTTGGAAAGGTTGGATAATAATGTTGAAAAGAAAGATGGAATAAAATGTAATACGATGTTGTATAAAAATGGTTTATTGTAACCACACCACAGTACAATGTATATTTTGGTGACATAAGTGATGTAAAAATGTGAGGCGTGTGTCCTGCTAGGGTGTGAGCGTGTGTGAGGCGGCGGGTGGGTGTTCAGTACGGGTGGCGCATGGGTAGTGAGTGCTGGCTGTGGGTCGGGGTCCTGCTAGGGTGTGAGGCGGCGGGTGTGTGGCGAGTGCGGGTGACAGCTGGTCAGTGATATTGTTGCGTAGGGGCAGGATGCGGCAGGTGTGTGTCGAGTGTGTGGGGTGGGTGAGAGGCGGCGGGTGTGTGTCGAGTGTGTGGGGTGGGTGAGAGGCGGCGGGTGTGTGTCGAGTGTGTGGGGTGGGTGAGAGGCGGCGGGTGTGTGTCGAGTGTGTGGGGTGTGTGAGAGGCGGCGGGTGTGTGTCGAGTGTGGCAGGTCTGTTTAGTGCGTGCGGTGGCTGTGTGGCGCAGGGGTGTGAGCGGTGGGCGGGTGAAAGGCAGAAGTGCGGGTGGGCGAAAGGCAGAGGCGGGAGGGCGGACGAAATGCGTTGAAGGAGGGGAGGTGAGGTCGGAGGGGTGGTGGGGGGTGGTGAGGGGAGGTGAAGGGGAGCGGAGGGGAGGTCGGAGGGGAGGTGAGTATGGGTGGTGAGGGGGGGTGGTGGGGGATGGTGAGGGGAGGTGAAGGGGGGGTGGAGGGGAGGTGAAGGGGGGGCAGAGGGGAGGTGAAGGGGGGGTGAGGGGAGGTGAAGGGGGAGAGGTGAAGGGGGGGTGACGGGAGGTGGAGGGGGTTGCCGGGAGGTGAAGGGAGGGGGGGGGTGACAGGAGGTGAAGGGAGGGGGGGTGACAGGAGGGGGGTGACAGGAGGCGAAGGGGGGGTGGTGACAGGAGGTGAAGGGAGGAAGGGAAGGGGGAGGTGGAGGAGAGGAAGGGGGAAGAGGGAGGTGGGGGAGGAGGGGAAGGGGGGAGGAGAAGGGGGAGGGGGGGAGGTGGGGGAAAGGGTGAAGGGGGGAGGTAAGGGTGAAGGGGGAAAGGGGGTAAAGGTGGGGGAGGGGAAAAGGGGGGAAAGGTGGGGGAGGAGGGAAAGGGGGGAAGGGGGTGGGAAGGTGGGAAGGGGGGGCGGTGGAAAGGGGGGGAGGTGGTGGGAAGAGGGGGGAGGTGGTGGGAAGGTGGGAAGGGGGGGAGGTGGTGGGAGGTTGTAAGGGGGAGTGAAGGGAAGGTGAAGGGGGGTGAAGGTGGGGTGGAGGGGAGGTGAAGGGGGGGGTGGAGGGGAGGTGAAGGGGAGGTGAAGGGGAGGTTAAGGGGGGGGTGGAGGGGAGGTTAAGGGGGGGGTGGAGGGGAGGTTAAGGGGGGGGGTGGAGGGGAGGTGAAGGGGGGGGGTGGAGGGGAGGTGAAGGGGGGGTGAAGTGGAGGGGAGGTGGAAGTGTAGTGAGGGGTGGGTGAGGGGAGGTGCCGGGGGGGTGGAGGGGAGGTGGAGGGGGGGTGGAGGGGAGGTGGAGGGGAGGTGGAGGGGGGGTGGAGGGGAGGTGGAGGGGATGTGGAAGGGAGGGGAAGTGTAGTGAGGGGTGGGTGAGGGGAGGTGAAGGCCGCTCACTCACCCGTCCGGCAGCTCCCACGTGGCTCTGAGGCGGGAGGCAGCGTGTTGTGGCCGCTCCCCCGCTGACTGTAGCGGCGCCGGGGGGGGTGGGTGGAGGGGAAGTGAGTGAGGGGAGGTGATCACTCCGCTCCCCCGTGAGTGTAGCGGCGCCGGGGGGGGGTGGAGGGGAAGTGAGTGAGGGGAAGTGAGTGAGGTTAGGTGATCACTCCGCTCCCCCATTGAGTGTAGCGGTGCCGGGGTGGTGGAGGGGAAGTGAGTGAGGGGAGGTGATCACTCCGCTCCCCTGCTGACTGTAGCGGCGCCGGGGGGGGGTGGAGGGGAAGTGAGTTAGGGGAGGTGATCACTCCGCTCCCCCGCTGAGTGAACGGCGCCGGGGGGGGGGGTGGAGGGGAAGTGAGTGAGGGGAGGTGATCACTCCGCTCCCCCGCTGAGTGTAGCGGCGCCGGGGGGGGTGGAGGGGAAGTGAGTGAGGGGAAGTGAGTGAGGGGAGGTGATCACTCCGCTCCCCCGCTGAGTGTAGCAGCGCTGGGGGGGGTGGAGGGGAAGTGAGTGAGGGGAGGTGATCACTCCTCTCCCCCGCTGAGTGTAGCGGCGCCGGGGGGGGGGGTGGAGGGGAAGTGAGTGAGGGGAGGTGATCACTCCGCTCCACCGCTGACTGTAGCGGCGCCGGGGGGGTGGAGGGGAAGTGAGTGGGGGGAAGTGAAACGGGGTGAGGGGACGTGAAGACCGCTCACTCACCCGTCCGGCAGCTCCCTCACCTGTCCGGCAGCTCCCTCACCCGTCCGGCAGTTCACTCACCCGTCCGGCAGCTCCCACGTGGAGGGGGGGGAAGTGAAAGCACGGGAAACAGGGAGAGGCGGAGGAAGAGGCGGAGCCTCCGGGACCGGTGGGGAAGAGAGCGGGAGATGTGCTGCTAACACTGTGAGCCCCGCTAATGTATGTAACACCGTGTGTGTGTGGGGGGGGGTTGTGTGTGTTTAGTGATGTGTGTATAGTGATGTGTGTGTGTGTGTATAGTGATGTGTGTGTGTGTGTGTGTGTTTTTTTTTTTTTTTGGACCTTTGGCCCGTCACTCCGCCTCAGGCCAATGAGAGGTGTGGGGGGCAAATCAAGGGGGTGGTGTGAGTGTGTGAGCCCAATGAGAGGTGTGCGGGGGCGGGCGGCCCAAGGGACCAATGAGATTGCCGCTAGGGACACCGGACATCCAGGCAGGCATACAGTGCTTTCACTAATATAGTATAAGAAGATTATACATTGTAAAATAAATCTTAACTTTATCAATAAATAATATTTTGCCTCCCATTTCATTGTAACCCTTTTTTCCCCCTACATAATGCTCCACATCAGGGGTGCGCGAAGTTTTGACCCTGCGCCCCCCCCCCCCACACCCCCTGCCTTTTACCATGCCGGTTACCATGGCGGCGCGTCGCCGAATATCAGGTAGGAGAAGCTGCAGAGGCCTCGTTTGGTCCCCCCGGCCCACCTGGAAATTCTGCCGCGCCCCACTTTGCGCACCCCTGCTCCACATCATTACAGTTTAAATCAATACTTAAACAAAAAAACAAACCCTTGCAAATGATGTTTGCTAACTTACCTGCTAGTCCTGGTTCTGTGTAAGCTGCTGTGTTGACCTCTGGGTTGCTGTGTAAGCACGTACGCCTATAATATATATTATCTTTAACTGTGCACACAATGTCTTGTATATAATATACTGTATAACCCTTTTCACTCATTGTAACTATATATTTGTAACCATGTATTTGTCAACTAATGTGGTAAACAGATGTAAATGCTGTAATTTTATTAATGTTTCTGAGCATTTTGTTTGTTTTATGAGTGGGAGAAAATTGAAAATGCTTGACTTGACTTTGTCCGTTGTGTTACAGTATCATCAAGTCTCAGATTTACCATTTCATTTGCAAATGTGCCTTGAACTTCAGTACTTGTCCCTGATTGATACAGGTAACATAAATCACCCGGTCTCCAAACATGTTACCATGCAACATTCTGGTGATTCTTCCGATATCCCTGTGCAAGGTATTGTGCATGTGAGCCCTGGGGTGAGCGCGGGGGATACATTTAATATTCTTTGCAGAAGTTTTTTGAGTGTTTCTTAAAAAAAAAAAATAACAGCAACCGGAGGGTTTAAAGGAAGAATGGTGCGTGAGCCATTTTTTTCCCCCAAATGTTTTTATTAGGCATAAATACAACAATAGTTACAAAACAAGTCACATTGCCTAATCCAGAGACATTTTAACATTTTTTGGGGGGAAACAGAATGACAACCTGAATTGTCGAGGTAAGGAAGTGCATCCAGAGAGGGAAGGCAGTGGGGAGGGGAGGGGGGGTGGAGAGGGAGTGTGGAGGGGGGGGGGTGGAGTGGGTCTCCATCCTGGCTGTCGGGGTCCCGACCCAGATAGGGATTAGAGTGTTAGCTCCTTCTATTCCTTTATCCCTTATTCTTCCCAAGAGGGGATGGGTTTTTATCTGATTGGGACGGGTTGCCTTTCTCTAGTAAGGAGTATCCATGGCTCCCAGACCTTGTAAAATGCAAATAGGTTTTGTCTCAGGGTAGCAGTTAGTTGCTCCATGAGTATCACCTCACTGATTCTCCTTTTTATCGTTCTCGTAGCTGGTGCTGTTGTTTTCTTCAAGGAGGCCGCAATCTCACATCTCGCCGCGGTGAGAATAAAGGAGATTAATTTCCTAGTTGGTCGGACAATGTCG
Source organism: Ascaphus truei (assembly GCF_040206685.1). Lineage (NCBI taxonomy): Eukaryota > Metazoa > Chordata > Amphibia > Anura > Ascaphidae > Ascaphus > Ascaphus truei. Next base: position 11,033,875 of record NC_134489.1, read on the forward strand.
GGCATAGGCCTGGCCAGTAGGAAGGTCAGTGGTTCAATAGGTAATTCTAGGTCGGTGACCTCTTTTATCAAAATTTGGACCTTGGCCCAGTACTTTACAATTTCTGGGCATGACCACCAGATGTGGACCATGTCCCCTCTATCACCACAGCCTCTCCAACATAGATCTGATGCCAGAGGGTAGCTCTGGTTTAAACGTGCTGGGGTAAGATACCAGCAAAACAGGATTTTATAAATGTTTTCCTTAATTGTAGTGCATAGGGAAGTTTCTGAGGCTGCCTGCCAGATTTCTTCCCAAGTCTCTCTTTCCACCGTTATATTCAGGTCTGCCGCCCACTTGAGCATATAATCATGCTGTGAGGGGGCCGTCGATTTCTCTAGTTCAAGGTAAATTTCTGATATAAGACCTTTTTGGTGGGTATTGACTTTGCAGAGATGTTCAAATTTGGTGAGAGTGGGGAATTCTGGGAGTGGGCATATTTTCCGAATAAAATGTCTGATTTGAAGATATTTGCACGTGTCCAATTCTCTCATTTTGTATTTGGCCCTCAGATCTTGATAGCTCAGGAGCTTCCCAAGGCTTAAGAGATCGGCAATCGCCCCAATTCCCCTTGTTCTGAGTTGGTCTAACAGCTTAGAACCGCATCCCGGGGGGAATTTTGGGTTATCGAGGATGGGTGTCAGTTGGGAGCTGGGTGAAGACAGGCCATATCTAATCTTACATTTGGCCCAGACTTCCCACGTGTGTAGTGAGGCCTGTAGTTTAAGGTTATGGGCATGTCTATCTCCTCTCTCCAGACTCCAGAGGCATGCTCGCAAGGAAGGCATCTTGGCATATTGAGTCTTTATTTTTACCCAGCAACAAAGGGCTGGATCTGTATGCCACATTACTGCCTGCTTTAAATGTGCAGCTAGGTAGTATTTATGCAGGTCTGGGACTCCTAGGCCCCCCCTGGATCTTGATGCCAGCAGGACCGATCTCGCGACTCTGGATCTCTTCCCTGCCAAATGAAATGGAACAACCTATTTTGGATATTTTTCAACTCAGTGCCAGGAACATGGATCGGGAGTGTTTGGAAAAAGTACAACATTCTTGGGAGTATATTCATCTTGACAGTTATCATCCTCCCGATCCATGAAATCTGGTAACCTTCCCACTGATTTAGGTCTTTTTTGATCCTCTCCCAGAGCTTTGGGTAATTGTCCCGATATAAAGTTTGGTATTGTTTTGACACATTAATTCCCAGATATTAAATGTATGAAGAACACCATCTGTAGCTAAAATTTAGTTTGAGTAGTTTTACTTCGGGGTCTTCGGGGTTTTACCGATCGGCTGAGATTCATCTCCCCCGCTCTCCACCGGTTGTCATCCCCCGTGCCGCCGGAAGTGACGTCAGACGCCATACCGCGACGGGGAGGTGAAAGCGAAGGGAAGCTATCCAGCCAGCACACCATCGCCAAAAAGCCCTCTACTGTCTCACGAAACTGCTACGGGAATACCTTTCAAGTACTTATTGTAAGTACGTTTGTGCACCTTGCGTGATGAGATAAAAATCTGTACTTTATGGTCTATACTATAGTCCGTCTTTCTTTCATATTATCCTACGTGAACCTGAGCTGTTACACGTTGAGATTATCCCGCATGAAGTTAACTACTATCAAGTTCCCCTCTCTGTGTATACCCCACACCGACATCATCCTGACAGAGTCAGACCACTGCCTGTTTAAATCTTACATGCTGTAAGTAGGAATTGCATTAGAGCCAAGATTCACCCATTCTCCGCTTGTCTTAACATATTGCACTATCACTGTGTTTATATTTTTTATTTCTTGGTGTGTTCCTGAGAATACCGCTCCCTTCCCCCCCCCTGTGGATCAAGTCTTCTCATGTAAGGAATCTGTACATATTCCTTGGAAGGTGGAGAAGCGTGTTCTTCTGGGATACACATCCCTTTTAAGTATTGCATTTGTTTATTGCACTTAATTATATTAAGGTGTTTATTAGCGCCGGTACAAGTCATTTGGTTGCACCTGTCGACCTGAGACAACCCCGACCTGGTCCGTATGTATTAATCTCGGTAGAATAGGGTTAAGTCTGTTCGCCAATATCTTACTATACAATTTGAGGTCGTTGTTCAACAATGAAATTGGCCTATAGCTTCCACACTGGGTTGGGTCCTTTCCTTCTTTATGTATTATGGCCAGATTTGCGGTTGACATTGAAGGTGGGATAGGGCTTCCTTCCAAAAATGCGTTGAACAAGTTCAATAAGTGGGTGGATAATACCGGTAAGAATTTCTTATAGTAGACATTTGTAAATCCATCTGGGCCCGGCGCTTTGGAAGTTTTAGATGCGTTTACAGCTGCCATCAATTCTTCTATCGTTATTTTTTTAATTTTATTTATTTTGGGACAGTGACAGCGGGGAAAGAACGATAGAGAGAAAGTCGGGGTCTAAAAGGTTAAAGTCCGGTCTTAACTAAAGGCCGGCGAGTAGGGTTTAAGACCCTTGGGGGGTGGAACCGGTAACGACCTCCGGCAGGCTCGGGCAAGGTAGAGACCCTTGGGTATCCTTGTTTTCGTCCGGGCCATTTTCATCGTGGCGACTATAGATGTTAGGTTTATCAAGGGAGAGGACCAGGGGAGAGCAGGTATAGGGCACTCAGTCTCCTAGACTTGTTTCGCTTCTCGTCTGGGGGGCTGGGTTCAGGTCTGTACTCGTAGGACTCCCACCTGGGGGGGCACGGGGTTGTGAGTCTGGGGGGAGGGTAGAGTCAGGGGCAGAGGGGGGTGGGAGGGGAGGGTATGGTAGGAGGCGGGGGCAAGTGAGGGGGGGGTTGCGGGCAGAGAGGGAAACGTGGGAGGCGGGGCCGTCGTGAGTCAAGCTGAGTTGTCCCGACTTCAGGAGGCGGTGTTATAGGGCTAGGGCTCATGTTAATGTGGGGTGAAGGGTGTCTCATCACCCGCCCCTTTGTGTTTTCCTTTGTATTTTTATATAGAGCCCGATTAGGGTAAATTATAATCCTAGTGGAGGGGTCCTCCGGACATATCATATTTCAACCAGGGGGAAAAGTCTGGGGGGGTGGGAGGAAAGGCGGGGGGGAGGAGGGGAGAAGGAGAGAGGGGGGAGGAGGGAGGGGGGAGATAGAAGGGGGAGGGGTGGGAGGAAAGGGAGTGTAGTGTACATTGTTTGTAGAAATACATTTCAAGCATTATATACATTGCCCAGGGTTGTTTGCACATATTTAACATTTTTTAATTGGAGGGCATCTTGGGCTTCTGCCCTAAACATGCTGGATCGCTTTCCAGTGTCTTGACTTTGTGTTTGAACATAGACCTAAGGGGTGGGGGGGGGACACAGGGGGGAAGCGAGGAGATGGGGGACATGGGGGTATGGGGGGGAAGGGGAGGTAGGTGGCAGGGTAGGGAGGGGAGGGATTGGGGGGGGGGGAGACCTACAACATTGTTATCCTGTACAGTTACTTCTTTCATTACATGCATTGTGCGGAACCTTACAATTAGGAGGTTCTCAGTTCACTTTTAGGTCGTTCTTATATAACCACCTCATCCCCGGATTCACTAATCTCTCATACATAGCCTGTTGCCTATCCATTCATTGCTCTGGGTGTTCTAGGGGGGGTGGGGGTTAAAGGGAGGGGGTGGGGGGTAAATGTGCAGGGGGTGGGGGGGTGGGGGGAAGGGATGGAGGGGAGGGAGGTGGGGGGAGGGGATGGATAGGGGGGGGGTGGGGGGAGAGGGTATTCTCAACTTAACTCTGCCTCTCTAGGGCAGCAAACTGAATTCTACATAACCAGGTAGATTTTAATAACCTAAAATAACTGAGCTAACTTTAGCTAACTAAACTTATGCTTTGCTCCCCGCTGCAGACCCAGTCGCCGCGACATCATCTGCTGGCGTTCGTGGGGTGAAATAGTCAGGGTCTCGAGAGTCCTGGAAGTCTGTCTTTCTCCGCGATGGGTCTCGGAAGACACGGTAGTTGTCTCTCAGCATCTTGACGGGAGAATCGCCAGTTTCCCCTCAGCCGAGAGGGAGGGGGGGAGCAAGATGCAGCTGCTGCGGTCCTCCATGTGGCATGGCCTCTCCGTGTCTGGTCGATCGTTGCGGTTAGTCCCTTGTTGGATGGTGCGGTGCCTTTCGATGTGGATGGGTCGCGTTAGAGGGCAATATCAGCGCCAGCCTCTGTGGGCAGCGCTCCGGCGCCTCTTGGCAAAGTGAGGCACTCCGAGTCGCCGCTGCTCCAGCATGCGGGAATGTCCGCGTCTTCAGGGGATCATCAAATCAGGTCAGGTAAGTAGCGTGGGATTGGTTTTCATTTGTCCCGTACTTGCCTTTGCTCCGCTATTCTCTCTGAGGCTCTTACTGGCGGGTCTTCTGTGTCACTGGGCCGGTTCCGGGTTGGTTCAGAGGCTCGGGGTAGGTGTAGGGTGAGGCCCAGGGCCTTCGCCAGCTGTTCCATGTCCTCAGGGTAGCGGATCGTGAGGAATTTCCCTTTATTATAACAAGCTTGAAAGGAAATCCCCACCTGTATTTAATGCCCTTCTCCCTCAAGAGCAGAGTGAGGGGGCGCATTTCTTTCCGGCGGTTGACAGTCAATTTTGACAGATCGTTATAGATCTGTAGTGGCTCACCACGGAACAGAACCGTGTCCCGCTCTCTGCAGGCTCCGATGAGCTTGTCTTTAGTTGAATAGCTGTGGAGCCGGATAATCACGTGGCGTCGGTGGTTCGTGTCTTCAGACCGCGGCCCCAGCGCTCTATCGCTCTGTCGACTTCTAGATCTCGCTGATCCAAATCTCCACAGATGGAGGTGAACAAGTCTGTTAGGTATTCTTTCAGTTGACCAGGCAGGACCGCTTCCGGGATGCCGCGGATCCTTAAATTCTGGCGGCGATCCCGGTTTTCTTGGTCCTCTAGCCCGTCCCGTAGCGAATGGATTTCGTGACCCAGACGGATTATTTCCTCATCTGCGTCCGATTGATGTTTCAGGGCCTCTTCCAGCCTGTTCTCCAGCGTTGTAGTCCACTCTTGCAGGCCTTGTATATCTTGCTTGATCTCAGACACCGCGTCTTTAAGATCAGCTTGGAGGGATCGATGTAGTTTAGCATGGAGCTCCTCCAAAAAGGCTTTTGTGATTCCCCTGTCCGGGGGGGAGCTTTCGCCGGGACTTTCAGGGTCAGGCGGCCCCTGCTTGTGGCCTCGTGCTCCGGGCGGGGATCCGCCATCTTGTTTTTTTCCTCCCGCTTCAGCGCTCTGCTTTGCGGGAGTAAAATACTTAGATACCCCCTGGGCTGGTTGGTTTCTTGCCTTGTGCGACATGCCTGAGTGTTTGGGGGTTGCGTGGGGCACTTTGGGGATATTTTCGCGGGACGAAAAGTGTTTTGTAATGTCGTTTATACGAGCGGGTCTCCGGAGCTCTCCCTTTACCCAACTGCTCCGGTTGACGTCATCGGCACGCCCCCCCCTACGTGAGCCATTTTTAAAAATATGGTTGGTATTTTTCACAAAGCTATAATATGATTGTATTTGATTTATTTTGTGTTATAGTGTTACTGTATGATTTATCTGTCTGTCAACTTTGTCTTTAGTGCATGTTGTATTGTTATGATTGGTTACGCATGTTCGCTGTGTAATCCTCCCTGCCCGGCTACTCTGGAGATTGCACCCGGTGTGTTATATACGGCTGCTCCGCATGGGTTACCTCCCTGCCCGGCTTCTCTGAAGATTGCACCGGTGTGTTATATACGGCTGCTCCGAATGGGTTACCTTGACTTAGTGGCTGGATTAAGGCGGCTGGGCGATGAGGTAGCAAGGTGGAAAAGTAATGGGCGCCAGGAACTTTTGTAGTACAATGGTCATTTATCCGTGTCTCCATTGACAGAGACCGATCATACACATGTTAACGATGTTTTATGGTACTTTATAACAGACAGACATGAATACAGTTCTTCAGTGTCCACTCAACACTCAAGTGTGGGTACTTTGACTTAGTGCTCTGAGTAAGTGTGGGACCCGGCGCCTCTTGTTGCTTCGGAACCATCATTGGTATTAATCCGATTACTCTGGGGCCCTACAGGAATCCTGGTGGGTCTTTTCTTACTTGACCCAATTCCTTTTGCCTGTTTTGGAACTGCCACTTCCAATACAGACTGAGGAGGCATATCAGCGCTGATCCGTGGTTAGAGCTGATCCGCCGGAACCCGGGAGCCCTAGAACTTTCTAGAATAGTTCCTCCTCCTTAAATACTCCTGTTTGACGTCTGGATCCCCATAGCAACCCATGGTAGGGCCCAGCATACACCAGCCATGTTAGTAACCCTTTAGGAGGTGGGTTACACTCTCCCCTAACTAAACCCAATGTTGCCCCCAAAATTGCATAGGTACACATTAACATTGTTACAATACACACAGTATATACATTTAAGTATATACATCCTGTAATAACATTTAATATTAAGTTAATCTTGAGCACTTAACCTTATCCAGGTAGCTGCGCTATATACACATGGGGCATACAGTAATTCCGTACTCTTTCATAGGAGCACTTCCTATATTTTAATGGATGTGTGGTACATGGCAGTGGGAGCAAAACACAATATATTTCCGGTCCCACAGAGGGTAATGCAGTACACATAAAACCATAGTGAACATAGTCATTACTGCAGTGACATCTGACCCAGGCGGGATCAGACACTCACTGGCACATAGGTGAGCAGTAATACACAGACTACCAATAATTGCCGGATCGGACTTCCTAACCATACCACACTTTCCGTCAGCTACTTCTACATAGTGAACCAGTTTAGCCCCATTTTTGTCTATATACTACATTCTGTCTTTATAAATGCTCCGATCAATGTACCATATTCTCACTATATTATCTACTCTTTCCTGATTTGCAGTAATCCAGGTATGACCATACTGAGACACCAGGCCTTGGCCGCACATTGTAACCAGTGACCTCTAAACATATCTATAATATTCATAGTAGTCTCTGGCAAATAGGTGTATTACATAACCCCAAGTCTCCTTGACCCAATCAAGTATCATGTGACCATGTTAGCTTATGGCCCATCGGAACACCGTGTAGAAACCAGACTACTGGCTTCTCTTTGGGAAGCTCAGCCATAACCATTTCCAACTATAAATCGTCACTGAAAAATAAGCGATCATCTAGTTCTTCAGTGTGCCATATATAGGCCTCGTTTTCCTCCTCAGAGTTCATAGGGGCCCCTGCCCACCATTCTTCTACCTTCCACTTTTGGCCAGACACCATTCGTGTCATACCAACTTCGGGGCACCATCTGCAGCAAATCTCCGCTGCCGTGGGTCTTCTTCTGTGGGGGTTGCCCCAGATTCCAGGGTCGGCCAGGTAAGGGATGCAAGACGGCAGCCACCAGGCATTTCACCATGGAGGGTAGAGAAGGCGCTCCATTGTTGGAATCACTGGAGGCCACACAAGCTCCGATAACGGAATAAACCGCATCAATCAGGCCCTCAGGCTACACCAATTTCAGAACCCCGGGTAGATCCTCAGTCTACTACATCCAGGGAAGCGTTACCTTCCAGTGGCCCCACAAACAGGGTCTCTTGAGGCATCTCAGCAACCGTAGGGATAGGTATTGCATCTCTCCTTTTTCTAGGATGAAATTCGCAGGTTCAGGTTCACGCACTTCTTCCGCTGATCCAGGTCGACTGGTATAAGGAGGGGTCACCTCTGGTTCTGTTGGCATCTCAGGGATGGGGTCATCAGCCTTGTTTGGAATCCCCATTCCCTTGAGCAGTGTTGATCCATGACTCAATCATTTGATGGACATGTAGCTGCATGTAAGGTAATTCACACTTCACACGCTTGGTAGTACTAGAGAAGGCTCTTCCTGGATGTTGACATCAAAAACAAGCAGCTCGTAGGAATTTTGTGTTTCCTACAGTAATAACAAAGACCCTGCCGGGGACATCAAAGTGCACTAGCTGTGGAGTACTGGTAGCAGCTGCCATCTCAGCAATACCACAGTCCAGTCCAATACACACAATCACATGTGAGTGATATGGTCACTCTCTGTTCCACATGCTTCTGTCTCTCTGTAACACTCAGTCCCTCCCTTAAAAAACTGGCAGGATCAGGGCAAGGCCCATATTGATCTGTATCCCCAGACTGTCACTGCAGAGTCCGGAGGGGAGGGGAGGGCCGCACACTTCGAGCCACTAGGCAACGGGCTCCGCACATCATTGCCACCGTGCATCCTCCATGTTTGTTGGGAAACTCTGTCCCTCTTTAACGTGGCGGGAAACTCTATCCCTCTTTAACGTGGCGGGAAACGCTGTCCCTCTTAGCTTGTGCAAAAACAACATTTTGGTAGTGAAGGATTGGGCTCACCACGATGTTGCTGTACTGGAGCTCTCAGCCGAAAGTGCACTTACTGTTTGATGAACAGTCACTTATGCCCCGTGTTCACTCACAATTTTCTCATGGATGTGTTGACGGAATGTTCACAGAGGCTTTTATAAGGTGAAATTATAATAAGGCTTTATTGTGCCTTTTCCTTTTTATCAGGAAAACATCCAAACAAGGGGGGGGGGAACAAAGCTTCCATTCACTTGGGAGTATTTCTAGTGAAAACACTATGCAATTAATTCACATCTCCCTAGTCAAGCATGTCTCTCAGCCCCAAAACATATAGCATGAAAATAAGCAGATATAAGCAGTCTCTTAATAATGAAAGTCTTATCTGTTTATCAGCTGTAGAGTAAGCTTCTCTGCTCTCCTGGAACCGCACCCGTGCGTGCACAGAAAATCAGCATCCAGGTTTAGAAGTCTTATTTGGTGTCTTGCAATCAGCTCTGCTATGTGGCTGGCAGAGCTCAAGACATGTGGTGTCTCCAAAGGTCAGCTCTCAGTCAGAGCTAAAGAGTGTCACTTCCTGTCTCAAAGGCAGGCTTTTGTAAGCAATCTAATCAGGCAGGTGGTGTTTAGTAATTAACTACCAACAGTTAACCCCCACACTGCTAGATTAAAGGCACATTACTGAACAGGGATAAGTCCCCTGTTACATACCTCCCCTGTTTGTGGGAAGCTCGGGCTTACCACGGCCAAAGCCCATCCTTCCACTCTCATTCTAGATATCTCTGTATCTCTGTATGGATGGAGGAAGAGAACCCTCTGTCCCGCTGGGAATGGAGCCCTTTCTCCAGTTTATTTTTGTCTCCTCCCGAAGATGCTTGAGATCAGCACTCCTCAGTCGCTCGAGGAGGACTTTTTCCACGTAAAGTCTTTTTATCACGTGCGCGGTCTTGAGATTTCTGTTGCGTCGGGCACTCCTCTTTTTGTAGACAAAGTGTATGGCAACAGTTGTATAGCAGTTAGGACTAGCCCTTAGAGTTTTCTGCTCTTGAAGTGGTCTTTCTGCAGCTTCTCCACACCACGGAGTCGCCAGTTCAGCTTCTTCAGCTAAGGATTCTTCTGGCTTTGATTCTGCACTCCTACCTCTGTTTGTTGCCTGTTGGGCAGCTGTAGGTTTGGCTAGTGATTTCTTTGGTGGCTCAAACTTCGTAATTTTGTTTTGAAGTTGCGTGGAGTCCCCTACTCTCACTGTACCCTTGTCCTTACGGGCATTAGTTACTATGGGATACTGGTGCTTGGGCAGAGCCAATACCTTTTTCCGTATTGGAGGAATCTGTATCAGAGTCTCCTTCATATTCTGGAGCTCTGTAATTTTTGTCGTCAAGGTTGCTGCTACGTCTGTTTTCTCCTTGGTGTACTGACTCAAGGGAATGGAACAGTCTGTCTGTCTCTCCAGCTCTTGCTCCAGTTTCTGAGCCTTCTCACGCTCCCTCTCATACAGAGTCACCTGGTATCGAAGCTCCGCTTCCAACGATGCTCTGAAGACATGCAGCGTGGCCTTTAGCTCCTCATACTGCTCTGTGGGGACGTACTGGGTACTCAGACGTTCCTGCAGCGCTTGTACCTCTTTAGCAGCCTGCAGTTTTTCTTCCTTTAGCGTTTGCTGCTTCTCCTCAGCATACTGGAGGTGTGTACGCAGACCTTGCAGTTGGTTCTGTAGTCGGTGCTCTGCGTCAAACTTTTCCTTGACTTCTTCTTTTAACTGAAAATTTTCAGTTTTAAGTTTTCTCTTTTTAATATTGAATTTTCTCTTTTTTCAGTCTCTGTATTCTTCAGGGCCTCTTTGCAGTCCTCCTTCCATTTACGCACATCTGCTTTGAGAATGACAATCTCCTGGCGTGAGACTTCCTTCTCTAGGTTGAGGGTCTGAAGCTCCTTCTGAGAGACTTTGAGATCTGTTTCAAGATTACCAATAGTTTCTTTAGCAATGTCCAGCTCCTCAGTGAGACTGTGTAGTTCCTTTCTGGAAACTTCCAGGTCTGTGCGGCAGCTGTTGGTCTCTTGATGTGAGGCATCCAATGCTCTGCGGAGTGTCTGAACCTCTTTCTGAGATACGTCCACCTCTTGTTGTGAGGCATTCAGCTCTATGTGAAGAGTGTGAACCTCTTGCTGGAAGACTGTCATCTGCTTCAGTGCCTCCTCATACTTCCGCTTTAGCGTAGCCCCCATTTTATCAGATTGGCTCTGCTTTTCCTCCATGGCGGAAATAGTAGCCTTTGCAGTATCTAGCTCAGTCTTGAGATCCTCCAATTCGATCTTGGCCGCAGAGTAAATTGCGAGCACAGTCTTCTGTAGCTCAGCATTATTTTTTCTCTCCCTTTCCAATTCTTCACAGAGTAGATCACAGTCATGCCTGGCAGCTTGCAGTGCATCTTCAGACCTGGTCAAGGGATCGTCACTCACTGGCTCCGACTCCACTTCCCTGGGATGGTTGGCCGAGGATTCCTCACTGTTGGCACCGGACAGACACTTCTTTGGGGTACACGACTTCTGCCTTGGGCCCTCCGGATATTCGGTTACCCGCGGGACGAATTCTCCATTTTCTCTAGGCTGCAGGGCAACTCGGTCCCCCTTTTCCTCCACAGGATCTGCGGACGTGTCTGTTCCTTCCACGGTAAGTGAAGAACTGCTTTTCTTTTTCTTTTTCCGCCTTTTTGATTTGGATGACACCGTCCCTTCAGGGATATTGGGGTCTCCATCTTCATTTGAAATTTTAGCAGCTTCATTATATACGCCAGGCTTTTCTTACAGCTGCTTTAGCTGACAGAAATATTCGGTGATCCACTGCTCCCGCTCTGTCTCCTGCTGATCATATTCGTCATCAAAGGGAGCGGTCTTTTCTGTTCGTGCCGAGTTCAGGCACCCCCACCATTCTTGGGGTGTTTTGTGGGTGTGACTTGGTTCGGGTTCCCCGTAAGAGATGTCTTCCTCTTTATTGGACTGGACGGGCCACTCTTCAGTGGGGTAGGGTTCATTACAGGAAAGCTGCATCTTGTCCTCCATTTTTAGGCTATCAGGTGTATTTTCTTCCTGACCTCAGGAGGCGCTATTGCAGCTGTTGCCACTGTATTTGCTAGAACCCCCAATTGTGGTAGTCCTATAGATGGGCATATTTTGCGTGTAGAGGTCATAGCTCTCACAGGCATCTCTGTAGAATATCTGTTTCTTGGATAAGTTTTACAATATCAGCAGTACTGTGCATGCATTTTCTTTTATCAGGTATACAAGATGTGCAGTTGCTAGGTAAAAAAGTCTATTTGCTATACACCATTTACTTGCTACTGTAGGTGCATCCCTCCGTTTCAGCAACAGAATTTGGTTTTCTGCCTGAGTACAGTAATTTTCAGTCTCATCTTTGGGTATTATGGCATTCACACTTCATACTCTGGGTGTCTGTTTTGCTCCCAAGATAATAGGCATACTTTTTTACTTGCAGAAAAAAAAACATTCTTTGCAGTGGACTCAACACTCAGCAATTGGCTTTAAAACCCCTTTTCCTTTATAGGGCAATTTTACACTCAGCATTTGTTTGCTAAAAATTCCCCTGCTTCAGCACAGTCTTGTATTAATTTTCACACTTTTCTGCATATACTCCATTCACAGCTGGTAGCCCTATGCGGTGTGGCAACCTTTATTTGCTAAATCAGTACCCCTCATGGGTCACCATCTGTATTCACTGCTTCAGCGAAACTTTTGAAAACAACAAACACCTATCCCTTTTCAAGGGCTGACTCACTTCTTGAACCCTGACTATGGCTAGAAGGCAAAATCCCTATTTCAATGACCGTATTACACTTTGTGATAGGCAATTAAAGGTTTACCTGCTTCAGCAGTCTCTTGGGATTGAGGAAAAGAGTCCATCTGTGGTTTTTGTAAGTTTCAGTGCAGTGTAAGTTTCAGTGGTGTGTATCACTTTAACTCTGCCTCTGCTGCATTAGAGGGTTTTTTTTTCAAGTTGTTTAGACTGTTTGTAGGCAAAAAGCATAACAAAAAATTTCACATAAAAATCTCCGGTCCTTTTTAACTTTAAAGACACCTCTTGTCCCACTTCAGACACCATATGCAGACGGAACATTCACAGAGGTACACAATTAGGAGGCTTTTATAAGGTGAAATTATAATAAGGCTTTATTGTGCCTTTTCCTTTTTATCAGGAAAACATCCAAACAAGGGGGGGAACAAAGCTTCCATTCACTTGGGAGTATTTCTAGTGAAAACACTATGCAATTAATTCACATCTCCCTAGTCAAGCATTTCTCTCAGCCCCAAAACATAAAGCATGAAAATAAGCAGATATAAGCAGTCTCTTAATAATGAAAGTCTTATCTGTTTATCAGCTGTAGAGTAAGCTTCTCTGCTCTCCTGGAACCGCACCCGTGCATGCACAGAAAATCAGCATCCAGGTTTAGAAGTCTTATTTGGTGACTTGCAATCAGCTCTGCTGTGTGGCTGGCAGAGCTCAAAACATGTGGTGTCTCCAAAGGTCAGCTCTCAGTCAGAGCTAAAGAGAGTCACTTCCTGTCTCAAAGGCAGGCTTTTGTAAGCAATCTAATCAGGCAGGTGGTGTTTAGTAATTAACTACCAACAGTTAACCCCCACGCTGCTAGATTAAAGGCACATTACTGAACAGGGATAAGTCCCCTGCTACAGGATGCCATTTTTGCTCTGCAGTATGTATATATGTGTATCTTTATTTATATAGAGCCATTAATATACATAGAGCTTCACAGCAGTAATACACGTGACATAATAATATAAATAAAAAATAATACAAATAACACATAGTGGGAATAAGCGCTTCTGAAATAAAAGTAACATTAGGAAAAGGAGTCCCTGCCCCAAAGAGATTACAATCTAATTGGTAAATAGGAAGAACGAACAGAGCCAGTAGGACGGTGTTCTGGTAAGTCCATCTGCAAGGGTCCAAAGTTGATGTATGAAGTGTATAGTATCAGCCACGAAGCTACCCATATGCTTCGTTAAGGAGGTGAGTTTTAATATAGGTCTTAAAGGAGGAGAGAGAGGGGTAGAGAGAAGACATTCTTGAGCAGAACTCAAGAGTGAGGATGGTGCATGGCGAGAAATTAGGGCTGAGATGTAAGGAGGGGCAGAAGAGTGTAAAGCCTTAAAAGTGAGGAGGCGAATTGTGTGTGATACAGGATTTGATAGGAAGCCAGTAGAGGGATTTCAGCAGGAGAGACGCTAATCCTTGTGACGTGTGCTAGTCACATTCCCTGTTGCCTCACCTTGTCCTGCATTGTCTTGTTCCCGTCTACTATCCTGCTTTCTCCAATCCTTGACCTCAGCTTTCCTATGACTACCCTGCTCTCAACAATCCTCGACCTCAGAGTGCCTTCAACTATCCTACATTCTCCAATCCTGACCCAGCTAGCCACGATTACGAACTTGCACACCGGACGCGATCTCGCATCTCCGAAAGCCTTAAAGACAAACCTTCCACACTTGAACGACCAGGGGAGCTGGAGGATCTCATCTCCCTTTGCATCTGCATGGATCAGCATCTGCAGGAATGGAGAATCGAGAGAGCTCAGCGCCGAGGAGGTATCCGCTCCTTTTCACCTTATTCGGTAGCTTCCATTCCTGATGATTTCCCGGAACCAGAGGAACCTATGCAACTGGGAGGTAGTAGGCTCTCGTCCAGCAAGAAACTCCACAGGAGAACTACAGGACTCTGCATGTACTGCAGCCTTAGCGGACAACAGGCCCTCCGATGCCCCAACAAATTGGTAAGTGCCCTATCCCAGTGAGATCCAGGAGAGTCACACTGGGAACTATTTGCCCTTCTCCTTTGGGCCTACCTTCTAGGCTTCTTCTTTCTGTGGAGTTGTTGAGAAGATCCTTTGAGGTCAAGACACAGGCCTTCACCAAGAGGCACTGAATCCCTCTTACTAAGGCTAAGGCCCTGCTCCCTCAGTCAGCGCGCCCGCACTGCAGACAGGCAGCGCGCTGACAGACACAGACCGCGATATGCAGTCTGTAGGGAGCGGGAGCCGGAGTGGGAGGGGGGCGGGAGTGGGAGGGGGGGTGTGGTTTGAGCGGAGAGACCCGCTACTCCCCCCCCCTCCCTCCACAGGCTCGGGCTCCCTCCTCATACGCTGACACTCACACGCTGACACTCACACGCTGACACATACACACACACACACCACCCCCTCCCTACCTGTGTGTAGGAAGCTGTCTGACAGCTCCCGCTCCCGCCCCCGCTGCTGATTGGCTCATCAGCGCACGACGTGACGCGTCACCGTTCGGGATCACAATTTTCTTGCATCCCCTGGTGTCTGACGCGTCACAGTGCGTAGTGAGCCAGCAGCAAGGGGGGACTGGGACCGGCTCGGGAGGATTCCCCTGCTGGTGGGGAACGCTCACGCGGCCGGCCGCCCGCGCCACCGGGCGCAGGGGGTCCCAGCCCTTAGAAGCGGGTCCCGGTTGGATTAGAAGCGATAGATGGTTGGTCGTTAAAGCCGGCGTTCATCTGCCTAGAGATGGCCCAGTTACGTTTGAGGATGGGATCATATGGAGGAGATACGCTTGGACGTCATCCACTTGCCATCCGTCGACATCATTATGGGCTTACCCTGGCTTCAACGGCATAACCCGCTGGTGGATTGGATGGCATCTCAACTTGCACACTGGCACACCCGATGTAAGAAGACCTTCTCAGAGATGTTCCAGGCTCTGTCCAGTATCGTCTTACCACCTGAGGATACTCCGTTCATCCTACCGAATGCCTACTCCAATTATGGGGGCGCCTTCGACAACCCTGAGCGAGAATCGCTTGTTCACCAAGTTAGAGAAATGTCATTTTCACCAGACGAGTACCTCCTTTCTGGGGTACATAATCTCAGCTACAGGATTGACAATGGATCTGGCACATGGCATGTTTCCCGGATCGGCTCGATCACCTCCTCCTCTCCGACCTGCTACTCCTAGTGACGTCACCAGAAGTAGCAGGACGGAGAGGCGAGGTGATCAAGCCGAAGAGCCGATCCGGGAAGCCTGCCATCTGTCGCCCTGTCGGGGAATGAGCCAGGTTGAAAGCCTTCAGTCTGGAGTCCCTATCTATTAGGCGCCTACGAGTATGTAGGTTTTCAATTTTACCGGAGAAACGAGCTGTGAGGATCATCTGATCAACGCCCAGAGTGCAGCTAATTTTTGATTGTTTTTTATAATGATTGCACTGCAGTATGTTTTATACATTTTAAGAGAACTAATAAGGCATCCAGAAGGAGCTAATTAATCACTACTGCAGCCTCATAATTCATATACTGTTTGTCATAGTTAATACACTATTACATGGTCAACGGCTTTTCTGGATGACTACACCCCAGGCCCCACAGAGACGTTCCAATAGCTGTGCTGAACCGGAAAGGCCATTGATTGAACGGTTTGGTTGCTGACTAATCCATTTTTTCATGATTTATGTCCAGGCGCCATATAAGTCTTATTTTCATCAATATCCATTCTGGTTTTGAGAGAACCAGCTAGACTTGTTAGGCAGCTACTGGCCCCTCTAGTGCTTTGGACTTTTACTTTGTGCATGTATTTTTATTAAGTATGTTTATCCATTGATTTGCACTTATTTTGATATCACTTGTATCACTAGCGCTTATTCACTAAATATCACACATTCACTGATATGCAGTCGTCAGATCAGGAGTCTGGAGGCCTGGGGGTCTCGACTTCAGATATAACGCTGAATGAGAAACCCAGGGGTCTGTTAATGATTGGGACTGGTAAAAATAAGCCAAGGAAAAAAGAAGAAACAGGTGGAACATGATGTAGTTAATGTTCAAAATCTATCTGATATTTTTCTTTCTTTATGGCAGGTGTCACGGACTTTCATGTGCTCCTAGTACTCACTTTAATTTACTGAATACAGTTTTGGATGTTAATACGTTTGTACGCTATGTTACTGTAAATATTTTTTTATTTGGTTTCCTCATCTAAAAAAAATGATGTTACAGCCCACTTGGATAAGAATTAGTTCTATCCAGTGCAGGCAAAGGGACACTGCTAATGAAATCAAACCACTTTCTACTCATGTATTTGTTGGAAGGTTTCAATTTAAAGTCCATATATCATATTATGTCTAGGTATCATTTTTCTAAACATGACCAACACGCTTTATTCTCCCTGAGTCAAAATAATAATATAGTAATAAAGAATTCTGAAATGGGAGGTATGGTTGTGGTTGTAAATAAAACTGATGATAATGAGGCTATTAGGCATTCATCTGATTCTGATGCATATCAAAGACTTGGGACTAATCCTTCCAGTGCTTTTCAAAGTCAACGTTTTGATTTGTTAAAGTATGGTACAGTAGTTCATGGGGTATGTGAAACTCAGATGAGCTATGAATGATATGCTTAAAGGGAGTGGTCTTTACAAATTCACTTCTTACGTAAATCCATCACTTAGTTACTCACACACTCACAAACACACTCACACACATATAGAAACACACACAATGTCATGTTTGATGAGGTGTTCTTTTTCTAAAGGCGGCATTGCTATGGTTGCTAAGTTTGCCAAAACATACTCCAACCTTTTTTCATGGGCTAGTGGCAGCTATAGTACGTCTTTGGAGATAGTAATACATTCAGAAGTAACATTGTCTATTACAGAAGGTATATAGATGAAAGTTGATTGATTTATTGGGGAAGGTACTTTGGATGATTTCAATTAGTTTTTGGGATAATAAATCCTTTTTTACAATGCATTTTCCTCTTGCTTTTCTTGATTTGTCTTAGAATGTCCATAATTTGAGAGGTGGGGGGAGATTGAGGGGGGAAGGAGAGCGAGGGAGGAAGGTGGAAGAGAGGGGGAGGGAGGAGAGAGGAAAGAGAGGGAGGGGGAGAGAGGAGAGAGAGGGAGGGGGAGAGAGGGAGGGGGAGAGAGAGGGAGGGGGGAGAGAGGAGAGAGAGGGAGGGGGAGAGAGGAGAGAGAGGGAGGGGGAGAGAGGATAGAGAGGGAGGGGGGAGAGAGGAGAGAGAGGGAGAGGAGAGAGAGGGAGGGGGAGAGAGGGGGAAGGAGAGGGAGAGGGGAAGGAGGGGGAGGGGTAGAGGGAGAGGGGTAGAGGGAGAGGGAGGGGTAGAGGGAGAGAGAGAGAGAGAGAGGGGTAGAAGGAGAGAGGGGTAGAAGGAGAAAGGGAGAGTAAGAGAGAGAGAGAGACACGGGGGGAAGGAGAGAAAGCCAGAGGGAAGGAGAGAGAGAGGGGGTGGAGAGAGAGAGAGGGAGAGAGGGGTAGAAGGAGAGAGGGAGAGCGGGGTAGAAGGAGAGAGGGAGAGAGAGGGACAGGGGGGAAGGAGAGAAAGGGGGTGGAGAGAGAGAGGGGGTGGAGAGAGAGAGAGGGGGGAGGGGGGAGAGAGAGAGGGGGGAAAGGAAGGAGAGAGAGAGGGGGAAGGAAGGAGAGAGAGAGGGGGGAGGAAGGAGAGAGAGGGGAGGAGGAAGGAGATAGAGAGGAGGAAGGAGAGTGAGAGAGAGGGGGGGAGAAGAGGATTTGAGGCTGCATTGGAGGTTTGAGGGGGCCTGTTAGAGGCCTGTGGAGGGGGTCTGTCGAGCTGCCTGATGAAAGGTGCCCACGGAGGTGCCTGTCAGGGGAACCTCCCTTTTACCAGTCTACAGCAAGCTGCCTGGACAGGCACCTCCACGGACACCTTCCAGCAGGCCACATCTGCGGATCAGGTCAGATTAGGTTTGCCTGCAGGATAGTGAGGGAGAGAGGCAGCAGCTGGGGATCAGCAACCTGCAGAGAGCCGCAAGTAGGAGCGGAAAGAGTTTACCGACCCCTGCACTAGAGGAATAATAGATATAGAGACAACACTCTGAGTCTACTGTGTCCAGGTGGAGGTAGCACTGGAATGCAACTTGGAGACGTTCTGGCCTACTGCCTCCACCTGGACACAGTAAACTCAGAGTGTTGTCTCTACACTAATTGAGAGACGTAACATAAATCACCCGGTCTCCAAACATGTTACCTTACAACATTCTGGTGATTCCTCATATATCTCGGTGCAAGGTATTGTGCATGTGAGCCCTGGGGCGAGCGGTGGTAATACGTATAATCTTTGCAGAATTGTTTTGAAATTTTGTTTAAAAAAAACCCAGTAACCGCAGGGTTTAAAGGAAGAATGGTACGTGGGCCATTTTTTAAAATATGTTTTGTATTTTTCTCCCATTCACAGCGCTATAATATTATTGTATTTTGGAACTGCCACTTCCATACAGACTGATGAGGAATATTAGCGCCGATCCGTGAGTAGAGCTGATCCGCTGAAAGCCATCTTTCCTCAGGCCATCTATGTCGTGCCATATTCCTTCTTATGACTTATTCAGGATTCCATTCCTTCTTCCGGGGATCCTAACTTAACAGGTACTGTCCCTATCTTCAACATAACAAACAGAGGGACCTGCTCTATACTATTACTTTATACACATTACTTATCTACTCTCCCCGAGGCTCCTCTCTTCATGTCCTCCTGGAACCTAACTTTCTAGAATAGTCCCTTCTTCTTACATACCAATACGTGACGTCTGGATCCCCATAGCAACCCAGGGTAGGGCCCAGCATACACCAGCCATGCTAGTAACCCTTTAGGAGTGGTGGGTTACACTTGTAATACACCACACCTGTATACCCCACTAGGGTGGCCCCCGGGGTAAGAATGCATTGTATGATTCTGCTGATTTTGTGTTGTAAAATTAGCATTTTTTTGTTTCTTTTAAAATTGTGATAGTCTGGATGGACTAATACAATTTAAAAAAAAATTGTGATAAGATTTAGAGTGCACGGACTGCTTTTATTTTTATCTCTAAGTGGACTCTTAATGTTCCCAGTTTGCCCCATTGTTGTCGACAACTTTTTCCTATCATATTTTTGGTGGGCAATATTCCTTCACTGCTGAAATATCTGCCTATTAAATATAGACAATACAGACCGGCGCCAATTAGTCCAAGGGTAGAAAATAAATGTCCAATAATGAAAGAGTCTCAAGCAGTAATTAGCTGTAGATGTATCTTCCCAGCTTGGCTTCATATGTGGACTCCATCAACATAATGCAGAAAGAGAGAAACAAAGAAAACACATCATAGTGCAAAAATGCAATAACTATAAATGCAGGACCAACAAGACAAGACAAACACTACATAAAACAAGCAAGGCTGACTAATACTAAAGATTAATTTATTACACACAATAAAATGATGTAGCAGACGTGGGATCCGGTGGGTTAAAACCGGAATCCTATTTACAGCACTGCCACAGATCATGCGCAGGGGTTTTGTGATGAATGGTGACCGGCTGCAGCTCCGTCCGAACACGTGACATCCAGGGCTCTCCTCTGCTCCGCAACCGGAAGTGCGTCGCTCCGAGCGACTCTGGAGCTCTCCTGGAACTGCTACCGGAAATGCACTCACAGGGGCGGGTAAAATCGCCGAAATCCCTCTCCACTGAACTGCTATGGCAAATAGATGCAAGTCCTCTGCCACACTCTACACGTAATAACAAATCTGCCCGACGCGTTTCGTGCGCATGCGCACTTCTTCAGGGGATATAGATCACTGGACATGAGTTGCTTAAGTACTGACAGAACTGTTGCTATTGGATGGTAGAACCAAAAAACTAGCATATGATTGGTCTATTAAATATGTATTTCCATGTTTGGGAGTATTCTTTGACAAAGCACCCTCTTACCCTCTTTGGCACGAAACGCCACTACACCGAGGATATTTTGGAAGAAGAAACATTAAAACCAGATTTGTGAGCAGATTGCTCTGTACATTATATAGTTATTATTTATTGCAAATGTTCACAACAAAAAACAAAGCTCAAAGCTACAATCTGTTACGCCGATGCTCGCCACAAACCGGGACCGGACCGCGGGGCTGAGGTGGGGTTATATAATCACCGACCTTAGTCCACGCAGACTGATCCGGAGTGCGCAGTTCGTAGTCGTACATCGCAGGGTCAGGATTGGAGAAGGCAGCATCGTCGTTAATGAAGCAGGAGTTCGGCAACAGGAAGTCAGGAGTTCCCTGCTTCAGCTTAGGAGCGTGAGCGCGGGGGTGGCTTCTGCGCGAGGAGCGGCCTCGGCCCATGACGCCGATCTCAGCAGGAGGAGACAGCAGGCTGGCCGAAGTTCACCGCAGGGCAGCGTCGGGAAGAACCAACGCTTCAGCGCAGAAGTCCAAGGCAGGCCACTGCAAGAGGATAGCAGCAGGCCGCAGGAAAGGAAGGGTAGCCACTGCTAGGAGGGAATGCAGCAGGTACCAGTGCTGGCAACAACGCTTCAGCACAGACGTTCAGGACAGGCCACTGCAGGGGAATAGCAGCAGGCCGCAGGAACAGAAAGGGTAGCCACTGCTAGGAGGGAATGCAGCAGGTACCAGTGCTGGCAACAACGCTTCAGCACAGACGTCCAGGGCAGGCTACTGCAAGGAGATAGCAGCAGGCCACAGGAAAGGAAGGGTAGCCACTGCTAGGAGGGAATGCAGCAGGTACCAGTGCTGGCAACAACGCTTCAGCACGGACGTCCAGGAACAGACCTCTGGATACTCAGGAACTTGGAAGATAAGAACGCTAGGAGAGAGGCCTGGGGTGGTTTGTGGCAGAGACAGTAACATAGAGGTAGGAATGGTTATGTTCGGCGCTGGTTCAGTGCCAACGCCTAGAAAATAAAGGGCGGAGATCCAATGTGTGGGTGTGTGAGTATTCCTCCAATGATGTAGCACAGGGCAAAAGCTGCAATGAGAGGCAGCACATGTGCCTTTGATTGCCAGGGGAAGCTTGCAACTGCATGATTCTGCAAGACTATAGTCAAAGCCAGTAGTGGATTCCTTACAGTACCCCCCCCCCCCCCCCCATCAGGTGAGACCTCCGGACGAACAGGAACCATCACAGATTTGGGGGACATGGAATTGTTCCTAAACCTCCGTAGGCGAGAGGTGGCGTTGAAAGCCCATAGTTTGTTGGGATTCCTTACAGTACCCCCACCACTGGGTGAGAAGCCTGGGTGGACAGGACCATTCATAGGTCTGGGAGACATTGAGTTGTTCCTGAAGTGTCTCCGGCGAGAATTAGGTCCACAATCCAGGTGTACATTGGCGAGTGCCATAAAAGACAGCGGTGACACTGCAGTTCTTGGTACATGGACAATGGGACCTGAGGGCTCCGGAATGGGAACATCAGAAGGGCAGTAGCCAGGTGTCCGGTGCATAGTAATAGTCCAAGAGTACGGGACACAGGACACAGATTGTCGGACAAAATTGGCAGAGGGATCTTCAGAGAAGGCAATGTCTTTAGTGAAATCAGCACGGAGGAAGTTGAGAAAGTCTTTAGCTTCCAAGGAATTCCGGGTGATGGTTAGCGAGGGAATGGGGCGGGAGGGTTCACTACACACTATAGCAGCGGTACTTTTGATACAAAACAGGGTTGCTATCCCAGGCAATTTGCAAGAGTCTGTAGCAGTGTGTATGCAACCCTTGGTCATGGTACTGGCAGTTGAAGAAGGATCCGCTTCCTTTGGTTTGTGATCTTTAGAGAGAATCAACTCCGAAATTGTGGCCTTGGTGAAGGACATAATAAGCATGTCTATACCCATAATGGACCCATAGAGAATAGGGACGGACGCTTCAGGTAAAGCGACGAGGTCCAGTAAGGGTATCTTCGTCTTAGAGAAAGGCCAAATGCCATCCAGAAAGGGCACTTTGGGCACCGCACAGAGACCTGCGAGTAAGGAGTCTGTTTGAAAGGTGAGAAAACAGATTTTATCCAAAAAAAAAGGCAGGCGGTTAAGCGGTGCATCAGCCTTAGGGAAAAAAGTCTTGGGGTTAAAGCTGGGTACCTCCAACACAGAGAAAGAAGACAGAGAACTAGAGCTTGGCTTCGGAGTGGAGGTCCCAGGTACCCAGGTTTCACATGATACTGTGGGAGAAGCAATGCAAATTGTTACTGTTTTAAACATAGGGTTTTTAACATCGGTAGCTCCAGGCACCTTCTTGGGAGGTAACCCTAGTTTTGGGTTAGGACAGTCAATAGCAAGTACCCCAAGTATTGTGGAAGACACAGAGAAATATAAGTCCATCTTAAAGACGGGATCTTTTGAAAAAAGGGAAAGTTCCAAATGCGATAACCCTGAGTTCGTGGTAGTAGACATACAGTCAGTAGTGGATACCCCGAATACTGTGGGTGAATCAGCGTGAAACAGTATTATTACAGGAGTGGGCATCCCAGACTTAAAGTCATTTTTAATGATCCCGGAGGCTGTGGCATGATCCGTGAGAGAAACTGGGGTAGACTTTCCAATAGAAACAAGGGACATCTTGCTTGTAATGAAATCAGAGAACATTGCGCTTGTTTCAGAATTGGGTCCCAGAGAATCCCAAGTGAGGGCATCAGACTCCATGGGAAACTTAGTGACAGGGTTTTTGGAACCAATTAAAGAAATTGCAGGTATCACAGACTTAATAGGAGAAATACCTTGCAAAACAGAAATTTTAGTAAAGGTGATAGGCATCACAGAAAGGACAGACAGAAGTAAGCTAGGAAAGATTGCTTCTACAACAGAAGATTTTGCAGCGGCAGAGCTTAACTCAGCGGCTGCTTGAGAACCTTTAACTACAGTGAGAAGGGACTGCAGTTTTACAAACTCAGGGATAAAGGGAGTTTTACATTTGAAAACTTGATCCTTCAAAAAGGGGAACCCTGACTGTAATTGTACTAAGGGAGCAACAGCAGATATGCTGATCTCAGAAGGGGTAACTTGGAAAGGGACATAATATGTACTGTTCACTTTAAACCCTAGGATTTGAGAAAAGGAGACCACAGACAGTGCAAGTGGGGCAACCACGACTGTGCTGGTCTCTGAAGTGGATATTTGGGAAAGAGTGTCTGGGACATCAGAAACGACAACAGATTCCACGAAAAGGGGTCTATGCTCGGAAGCAGGGGTTTCAGCTCCCTGAGTCATAGACGGGGTCAGCGAAATACCTAGGAGTAGGGATTCTGCGAACAGATTTAGAGAAAAAAACGGCTCCAAAATACCCTTAACTGGAGCCAATATTATTGCCGAAAGTTCAGGGGGGGTAGCCCCGAGAATTTTAGCCGAATCAGAGGACATAAGGGGTTTATCCTCCGAAGCTAAGGAGGTGTCCTTGACTGACGAACTATAGGGATTTACCAAGGGAGGTTCACAGGGGTTAAATTACTCTGTACCTGAGAATCAGAGAAATAGAAGCTAGTCTCCGAAAGTGGGGTCATAGGGGGTTCTGCTTCTTGCCCTAGGGACCTAACATTAGACTGCGGAATACTAGGGTTAGCAGTAGGGACCTCACAGAGCAGACTAGCAGGGGTTAACACAGAAAAAACCTCGGAAACAGCTTAGAATTTTTGGGTTAGAAAAAGAGGGCAAACAGGATTCATTCTCTGGTGCTAGGGAAGACACACTGACCTGGGGAATGCAGGGATTTACAATGGGGGACTCATAGGCCTGACTAGCAGGGGTTAAGACCGGAATAACCTTGGGGACAGAACCCAGGGAGGTTAACTCAGGATTGGGGAGCGTGGCAGCTTCTTCCTTAGCGGGCAGCGACAGAGAGATGGTTTGACCATTCTTAGGAGAGGGAGGTACCCCCACAGGTTTAGCAACAGGACTGGCAGCATAGAGAATCTGCCAAGCAGCAGCGTAGCTGGCAAGGAGGGGGTCCTGTTCTATTATGTGAATGTCTAGTGTTGAGGAAAGTACATGGAGTGTATCTTGAGACTGAGCCAACATGAGGAGGGCGCCCTGTTGTACTAGATGAATGTCCAGTGATAAGGCCAGGGCATAGAGTGCTCTTGGGCGTCGGCCAGTTCCATAGGGTACACGTTATCCCAGGTTATAGGGGAATCAGGAGAGCAAATACAATTAGCCAGAGACTGTTTTAAGTCCTGGATGCAGTAAGCCTTAATAAAGAGATCACAACGGCATTGTCTTTGCAAAGGGGTTAAACCTTCATAGGTAAACATTTCATCCATCAGGGGTATTACTTCACACAAATACTGGCCTTCATAGTGGGACTGATACGCAGGCCGGGACATAACTTCAGTTGGTAAATTGCCATCCCCCGCCACGGCGCGGTCCGGTTTTAATGGGCCGAGCATACTGTTACACCGATGCTCGCCACAAACCGGGACCGGACCGCGGGGCTGAGGTGGGGTTCTATAATCACCGACCTTAGTCCACGCAGACTGATCCGGAGTGCGCAGTTCGTAGTCGTACATCGCAGGGTCAGGATTGGAGAAGGCAGCATCGTCGTTAATGAAGCAGGAGTTCGGCAACAGGAAGTCAGGAGTTCCCCGCTTCAGCTTAGGAGCGTGAGCGCGGGGGTGGCTTCTGCGCGAGGAGCGGCCTCGGCCCATGACGCCGATCTCAGCAGGAGGAGACAGCAGGCTGGCCGAAGTTCACCGCAGGGCAGCGTCGGGAAGAACCAACGCTTCAGCGCAGAAGTCCAAGGCAGGCCACTGCAAGAGGATAGCAGCAGGCCGCAGGAAAGGAAGGGTAGCCACTGCTAGGAGGGAATGCAGCAGGTACCAGTGCTGGCAACAACGCTTCAGCACAGACGTTCAGGACAGGCCACTGCAGGGGAATAGCAGCAGGACAGTGCTGGCAACAACGCTTCAGCACAGACATTCAGGACAGGCCACTGCAGGGGAATAGCAGCAGGCCGCAGGAACAGAAAGGGTAGCCACTGCTAGGAGGGAATGCAGCAGGTACCAGTGCTGGCAACAACGCTTCAGCACAGACGTCCAGGGCAGGCCACTGCAAGGAGATAGCAGCAGGCCGCAGGAAAGGAAGGGTAGCCACTGCTAGAAGGGAATGCAGCAGGTACCAGTGCTGGCAACAACGCTTCAGCACGGACGTCCAGGAACAGACCTCTGGATACTCAGGAACTTGGAAGGTAAGAACGCTAGGAGAGAGGCCTGGGGTGGTTTGTGGCAGAGACAGTAACATAGAGGTAGGAATGGTTATGCTCGGCGCTGGTTCAGTGCCAACCCCTAGAAAATAAAGGGCGGAGATCCAATCACAGGAGGAGGGTGTGTGAGTATTCCTCCAATGATGTAGCACAGGGCAAAAGCTGCAATGAGAGGCAGCACATGTGCCTTTGATTGCCAGGGGAAGCTTGCAACTGCATGATTCTGCAAGACTATAGTCAGAACCAGTAGTGGATTCCTTACAACATCCAATATGACAAAAATATACAGTGAAATACCTATATATTTCTTGAAAATGGGTCAATTAGTTAAACCCTTTGGCCAAAGCATTTTAAGCCTGCAAGCCACTTCAAGGCATGACCAAATATTGCAGGTCCTAACACTAACTGATTAAAATTCTTATGTGGCTCTATAGTTAGAGGAAGAATGATTGCATTGGATCTGTCACAACAAGCTGCATGAGACAACTGCTTATTTGTAAAGTGGGGAGGGGCGTGCTTTAACCCTGGGAGGGAGGAGCCACTAACCTCCAAAACCACCGAGATCAGCTGAACAAAGTTAATAAACACACAGATACCCAGCAAGCTCTAAGAAACCGACAAAATTACCACATTATATATATATTGTTACAGAGTCACTGACTCAGTAGGCTGGAACAGTGAATGGAGAGATGCTGCAGCCAGTTCACAGAGTGTTAATCTCCTCAGACAGAGAAAGCACAGCTGAAGACTGATTAAACAGGGGCTGAACTCATCAGGGAAACAAGTGCTTTAAAAAGCAGGAAGTTGCTCACACAAGGTGAGCTTGTTTTTCCACGTGAGGGTGGAGAGACTTCTCCCGGCTGGGAAGCCGTAGCTGTTGCACTGGTCCCCCAGTCCTGCGAGGAGCTATGCTGCTGGGACCAGCTGGGACCCCAACCCAGGATAAAGATAAAGATTGCTGTGAGCTGGATACAGCCTGCTCCCCAGAACCGGTGTTCCTGTTTGCTACTGGAGCTGCAAAACAGATAAGACTGTATTCTTATACTTATTGGTTATCCTTTGTGTAGCATATGTTTTGGGCATAACCAGATTAGCTGGCTGCCCTGTTAGTAAGGGCTCAAGAAGTGAGTTAGTATCCCTAACGGGAATAGGCTTTAATTTCCAGAAAGTAGTTTCTTAAAGAGACAGTGCACCCATACTTTATTTTGGTTGTGGCTAATAAACCACTATAGTTTAAAGTTTCCCATCGTGTCTAGCATCTTACTGACCCCGCCGCGAGGCTGTCCTGCCACAATATGTATATAAGTGTCAAACACTTATAAATGTTCCTATGGACTGTAACATGTTTAATGGGTTAAAAGGTCAGTTGCAAAGTGACCTAATGACGATGCCATATTTAATGTGTTAAAGGGTCAGTACCATGTATGTCCAAAGTGATCTAATGACAGTGACTCCCTGATGGATGTCGCCGGTGGTCTTGAACTCGGGTCTCTGCACTCTTGGGCTGGAGTTATGCCTGCCTGCCACCAGGACTGCCGTTCCTGCAGGGATCCCAGACCTTTTTTAAACCTCCCCTTCTTGTTCCTCCTTGCCTGATTATTGTGTTTTTCCCCCTCTGATCAACCTTGCTGCCTCATTCGTGTTGCTGTCTCCCTATCTTCGTCCAGACCTTATTCGGACCCCAACTAGGTTGCTCCTCTCTTGTCATTAACCTGACTTGTTCCTGACCACTGCTACCAGCCTATTACCTGCCTCTGACCACTGCTACCAACCTGCTGCCTGCGACCACTGCTACCAACCTGCTGCCTGACTGACCACTGCCTATCCACTGATCACCGCAACCAACCTGCTGCCTGACTCTGGCCACTGCCTGTCAACTAATCACTGCTACCAACCTGCTGCCTGTCCACTGACCATTGCTAACAGCCTACTATCTGACCACTGCCTATCCACTGACCAACCCTGCCAACCTCCTGCCTGCCTCTTACCACTGCCTATCCACTGACCACTGCTACCAACCAACTGCCTGCCTCTGACCACTGCCTGTCCACTGACCACCGCTACCAGCCTGCTGCCTGCCCCTGACCACTGCCACCTGCCTGTCTCTGACCACTGCCTGTCCACTGACAATCGGCACTTGCCTGCTAGTCTGTCCCAGCTACTGGACTTCAGCCCCACGGTCGCTTCCCGTGACAGTGACTTTTAATTAATTAAATATAGATAACTTCAGTGATTCATTTTCTTTTGTAACTTTTAATGTTAAGCTGTTAACTTGATGTTCTGGGGAGTTTATACCATCTTTATGTAATCTCTTGATAATACCGAAGATCGTTTTCTTAAGTATAGCCTGGGTCCCCTGGTCCTCCCCCGGTTCCCCGCTTCCTCCGCTACAGCGGGGGAGGTTGCTGAGGCAGTGCAGCCGTTCAGAATGGTGAGAGGGTCGCCGAAGGTCCGCGTCAGCTCCCATAGCAGGGCGCCGCCATGACAGTTGTGGCCGCGCATGCACAGTGCAGTTGCACATGCGCAGTGTGAAGCTGCCTTTGCAGGGAAGGTACTCCACGGGGACTACAAAACCCAGCAGCCCCTGAGGCTGCAGATCACCTGGCTACGCTTAGCCACTAGGACGGCTAGAATCCCCTGCAAGAGATATTGATACATTGCGTGCGCTAGGAACCCACCTGTCGGAGCTGGGACAAGAAGAGGGTAGGTTGTGTGTGCAGGGTGTCTGTGCCCCCTTCACTAGGCCAGAGACCCCCCTGAGGCCCTAGCTAGGCCCTAACTCCCCTCAGATTGTGGTTGCTGCAGGGACAGGCCCATTAGTTAGGGACACTGCCCCTGTAGTACTAGTGTGAGGAACACAGCCAGGACGTGGCCGCGAACTGGCCATTCGGTGGTCTAGGACCAGATCACCCCACCAGATAAGAGACTCTCTTCATGCTGGGACCCTCCAGCCGGACACCACCCAACATGGAGGCCGACTTATCACTGACGACGTCGGCGTAAGACCGGACGGCTCCTTTGTCTACAGTCGGTGCTATCGGGTGCTGGTGCCGGCAGTTATCAACAAGTGCACCAACTCTACAAACGT
This sequence comes from Ascaphus truei, assembly GCF_040206685.1. Lineage (NCBI taxonomy): Eukaryota > Metazoa > Chordata > Amphibia > Anura > Ascaphidae > Ascaphus > Ascaphus truei. The sequence continues at coordinate 11,062,350 of NC_134489.1, forward strand.
TAGTTGTGGGCAGCGCTGTCTCACACATTGGGTGGGTGGCTACCAAGGGCCCCTCAGTACTTTGGGGAATATCCCATCAGGTGTGGACACTGTTAGAGGGCACTGTGGGGTTACGGCTGTGCGTGGCCTAGTTGATGGGAACGTTATAGTGTTACCCTTTTTTTTATGCATGTAGTAAACTGTTATTCTTATCAGTGTGTGTATTATTGTATTGGGTCCTGTGGCGGGGTTATCCAACATAGTAGGATCCCGCACAGGTGGAGGCGCTGTCACCAGACGGATCAGGCACACCACAGGCTCCCAGCATCGGAGGCTCAGGCCTCCTGTGAGCCACAGGTAACGCACCACACACATGGTAGCTGCCTTATCTCCCAGGGGGTGGGAGAAAGTGCTCTACATAAGCAAGAAAAGCGTAGCAAGGCAGATATGGAGATGCATATTTATCCTGGGCATCAATGTATCAAGGTGCTCTGCTCTGTGTGTAACGGGTTGGGATTTGGAAAGTGTCAGTAGGTGTTACTGTCGCGGCCGAGTTTATTCGAGCATTTGCCCGGTCTCGGCCGCGACAGTAACCAGGCACGCGCCGGGGTGTCCCGAACGTGCGCCGAAGCCTTGGAGGAGCGGCCCTCCGATCGGGGCTTCTCCCTCGCCTCTCCGGGTCCGCCGGGCCCCCCGGAACCCCCCACCGCCGTCCCATAGATCACGGCACACCAGGGCTCCCTCGGGGAGCCCTGGGCATGCGCGCAGAGGGCGCAGGCACCCGATGAAGCGTGACCGCGCATCGGTGACGCGCGGCACACCGAGGGAGTGGGGCTAGCAAGCCGGGGCATCCCCCGGCTTGCGGAACTAGCCCTGCTCGTGTCGGTATTGTATATGAAGTAATAGGAGGAGTTACAGGGAATGGTTATATGAAACAATGGGAGGAGTTGTAGAGAGGAGGTTGATGGAGCAGTAGGAGTTATAGATAGTGGTTATATGGAGCCATAGAAGGATTTAGGGGGGAGTTTAAGGGAGCAGTTATATTGGACAGTATGAGGAGGTATAGGTAATGGTTATCTGGAACATTATGAGGAGTTATAGTGAGCAGTTAAATAGAGCATGGAGGGGGTTTAGGATAGAGTTAAAGGGAGCTATAGGGGGAGTTTGGGAGGAGTTATATGGAGCAATCTGAGGAATTATATGGAGCTGTTATTTGAAGCAATAGGAGGAGTTATAGGTAGCAGCTATGTGGAGTAATTGGAAGTGTTACATAATGCATTACAAAACCTTTTCCCTCATTTTTTTAGTGTCACAAACTCCACCAGGTCTGATTTGGTCTAAATATTGCTGTCTTTACATGTAAGAAAGCTATATAACAGGCTCCTTAGATTAAAACAATACAGTGTATAATTTAACATGAGATTTATTTGTCTTGATACCGTACAAAGACCCTATTGTCATATTGTCATATTGGTGAGAAACACATCCTCACAGGCTGCCTCCCAGTAACCCATCTGAGTCTCAGCGCTCCATATTTTGTTGTCCCCGAATGTCGGAGTGGTTGGACGTTGTTCTGCCAATAAAGTGGCACCACATGGTGAAGGCCGATGCTGCTTTCACCTAGGTCTTCAAATAGAACCTTGTTTAGGACCCTCTGTCCCACAACAGCATTTCCCACTTGGAATCCTCTGCTCATAATAGAAGGCAGACGCCTTCTGACCCCGACCTCCTCCTCCTTCTTATATTTAGGGTCTTTGTGCTTCAGCCTACGCAGGGTCTTTAAGCAATAGAGACAATCAGCCAACTCATTTCTGTACGTGGCATTCAATTGCTTGACATAAAACAAGTACGGGATAACAATTTGGAACTTCTCCCAATTTGCTGTGTCTGGGAGGGCTACTCTTGAAGGGACAGGGAGTTGTCCGAGTCTTTGCTCTAGTTTTCGCTCTGACCCCAAACCCTTTTTCCAAGTAGTGCTGTCTGAAGGGGTAATTGATGGCATGACCACGAAGGGGCTAAGTCCTTGTTCTTGCTGAGACCTCAAAAATGTCTCCCATGTCACAGTATCTGCAGGGGTAAGTCTTGATGGGAGTGGGAGGGGGCTGAGTCCTTGTTTTGGCTCAGACCCCCAAAGCTCTATACCTGTTTCTCTTCCATGCAGCTGGTCTTCCACAGATCTCTGTTGGGGTGGAGTTTTCCCCTGGAATTCAGATTCTTTTAGATGAGCTACTGGAGTGATCTCACCCTCCATGACCCTAGGCAATTTGTGGGGGGCCACTTTGGTCTGCTTCCTAGGTTCCTGGGAAGCTCTCAGGTCTTTCCATGTTTTCTTAGAATCCTCCAAGGAATGGAATCCCGACCAGAGATTGGCCCATTCTTTACTGGGAAGAACCGTCGCAGCCAATCGCATGGCTTCAACAATCTCTGGACAAATATCTGACACCTTGAAGCTACCTCTGTCCATCTGTGTTTGCATGAAATCCAGGAGATTAGGAGGAGCCTTGGCTGTAATAATAAGAAAAATTGTTATTGGTTCATATCTGACTGGTTATATCAGTATTTGTTGTTAAAGCTTGTGTTCCCACCTGCATTTATTTTTTTGTTAAAGATTTTTTTCGTCTAATATACAATATAGTGTCTGTTTTCGCCTCTCCTTTTTTGTGAGTCTGATTCTCTGGAACAGGGGTGCGCAAACTGGGGGGGGCATGCAAAACTTTCTGTGGGGGGCCGCGGCGCTTACAGAGGGCCCCGCACTCTTACCTCCCCTAAAATATAAATAAAATGCCGGGGGAGGGTGGGAGGCCTCTGAAGGTCTCTTACCTTCTCTCAGGCGGCTTCTGGCGATGCGTTGCCATGACAATGCTGAGTCAAATGACGCCACAGTGTCAAATGGCAATGTGCTGCCATGGAAACGTGATATCACATGATTTTGTGATGTCAAATGACGCCGGAGAAAAGGTAAGAAGGGGACGTGAGCAGGATAGGGGGGGGGGGCAGTAGAGCAGGCAGGGGGGCGCAAATAAAAAAGTTTGCGGCCCCTTACTCTGGAAGACAGTACGACTGGCCTTGGAAGGCAGTGTAACTAATTTTAAGTGAATGTCAAGTCATTCTCACTGGCCTGGAATTTACTGTTTGGAAGGCTGACTTGCTCATTTAAATTGAGTCTCATTTATTACAAAGGCAGTCTCACTCATTAGATGGGCAGTATTTACTCATTAGAACTATAGTCTCACTCTTTAGCAGGATACTCCCCCTCTACAGAATGATAATGTCACTCTTTAGAAGGCCAGTCTGATTTTTTGGAAGTCTCAATCTAGTTTAGAGTGAGTGTCCCACTAATTAAAAAGAAAGTTCCACTCATTAGAAGGACAGTCTCACTCTTAATACGGATAGTCTCACTAATTTTTTTGGAATCACAGGTCTCATAGACTTCAGCTGTGATTGTCTCCAGTCCCTAATGCTCTAGTAGAAGGTTGATCCTAACCTATGTTTTCTTGGGAGCTTCTCCTAAAGTCAGTAACCAACTCCTGTATCTTGACCTGGCTCCCAGCAGACTCCAGCTCATAGCGCTCCACTAAGCTTTGAATATGCCTTTTCCAGCTGTCATACACCATCCCGTACTCCTTTTGTGGGTCAATTTTGAAGACATGTTTGTCATCTCCATTTTTGCCCTTCTGCCAAGACTGGTCTCTCAGATGGACAACCAGCTCCTCCTGATATTCATCAACTGGGTAGCTAACTTCAAAGGGAACTTCTGTCCTGATGTCCCCGACCATCCTAAGCTCCTCTTTTTGTTTCTCCTTTTCATCAAATCTTGGGGCTTTAAAGGAACCCTGGCGTATCCTGGCCAGGGTGTTCTTGAGACTAATAAAACCATCCCTGATCTTCCCCTTTGTTTCTCTTGGGGCCTTTAAAACAGAGAAAAATAGAAACCAACTGTGCATATACGTGCAAAGAATATCTACTAAAATGGTACATAATAAAACTTATCAGGAAAGACTAAAAAACCTCAACATGTACAGCTTGGAGGAGAAAAGGGAGAGCGAAAGAAATATGATAGAAACTTTCAAATATATAAAGAGTTTCAACAAGGTATCGGAGTTTCAACAGGGTACAGGAGATATGCACATTTTAGAGAAAGAGAAGTGCTAGAATAAGCGGTTGTCGTGCACTCAAATTGAAGGGTGGGAGGCTCAGGAGAAATGAGCAGAAGTTCTCCACAGAAAGGGTGGTTGATTTATGGAATTGCCTCACAACAGAGGTGGTAGAGTCTAATACAGTAAGGGAATTCAAAACTGCTTCAGATAGAAACAAGGCGATCCTATAAGGAGCATGTATCCCACCCAGTCTACTCACCCTCCTACCTGGTGTGAAGCATCAGACCCCCTGAGATCTTTTAGGGCCAAGGTGTCTATCCCATGTACACTAATTAATTTGCTGTATTAACCTGCTCCACCTCTGCTGGGAGGCTGTCCCATGTACCCCCTACCCTTTCAGTGAAGAAGGGCTTCCTCACTTTCCCCCTAAGGCCAGGTCTATAGTAGGCGCACGTACGCTCGCGACCGAGTGTGTGACGTCACGTGCACCTGTACTTGAGGAGATCCGTAGCCTGCAGGGTTGCGCAATGGGGGGGGGGCGTGGCGAGGGCGTGACATCATGTGAGCAGTTTGCCCTCATTGGCTGAACCGCGCACGTGACCCCGCCGTTGCACGGCAAAGACAAACAAGTTTTCTCACTACGCATCGGCCACCTCGGCGCTTACATGCACGCGTGCGCACGCATGCTCTATGGACATGTACACAGGCCTCCATTTGTTTGTATTTGGCGTGAGCGATGTCGCTCATGCCGTCGGATCAACTATGGACGCAGCTTAAGCCTCCCACCCTCCAGCTTCAGAGTCGGATCTCTTGTTTTAGAATTCCTCCTTTGCTGACTTCTGTGCAGATTCATTTATCCTGGACAATGTCTTTATGAATGTTCTACCTATGCAGGTGCTGGAGTTTATAGTTACATAGTATAATAGTCACTGGTAGTGTTGTACTGGGTCCAAAAAATGACAGGGTAACGGGTACCATGTACCCGGAAAACAAAATGACCGGCCACGTAGTAGAGTAGTTTTGAAGGATCTACAGCCGGCGGCGGAGGGTGAGCAGGATGACGGCGGCATCCTGGTGGCGGTGGGAGCAGAGGAACATGTGACCAGAGCAGGAGCGGCACTAGGAGGACAGCCGGGGAGGAGCGCGCCCCAGGGGTCTGACCCGGAAGACTTCCGGTGTCTGCCGCTGCTACAGCACAGCTCCTCCCCGGCTGTCCTATAGTTTTTTCCCTCTGAGGACTCCATAATCAGGAACTGAAACATCAGACTCCATCGAGCCACCGTACTGGAGAGCGCGCAGACACGGAAGTGCCGGCGCCTACTACCAGGTGAAACAGACGAGTGAGGCAACCGAGGTGGAGGAAAAAGACTTTAAAAGTTTGCTGAATCCTGTGAGAGATCCAGAGTGGTATGAGTGTACCCTTAATGCACCTAATGCGTCTTACAACTGGGAGAATGTGAGTTTATTTCTTCTCCCAGCTTTGTGTATTGTGTTATTAAAATGTATTATGCCATGTCTTCTCCTATGTGTATCTTTTGAAGAACCAAGCAGATTGCAGAGACATCCATCAGAAAAACACACAAAAGAGTGACCAGGTGGTCACCCAAGCCACCTAATAATTGCACTCATGATGTGAAAGTAGTGAACAAGGTATACTACAAGTAGTAGTTTAATAATCTACTACCAAAAAATGGGAACAGACCACCAAAGGTACCGCAACACCATTGAACACAAGACGCAAAATAATAAACTTTAATAAACTGTAAAACACAACGAAAATACGTGACAAAATATATACAGTGTAGTTAAAACACTCCACAGACGAGACAGCGCAGCTAGTGAATAAATGTAGGGGCTACAGGTCCAGTGAGAAGTATAGTTGAAAGGTATAGTAACCACACTTAAACAGGTCCTGTTGATACAGGGTCTGATAAAACTATATATATGCCAAGTAGATATTCACTGGAGAAACAGAACAATGTCTATACTCACATATAAAGTAAATGTAGCAACAGATTGAACACACACACTCCCAACAAGAGACATCCATCACCAGTACTATTGTGAGTGTTTTATTCACTTATTAGCACTGCACTTATTGGTTTATATTGTTTGTATCTCAAACAACACTCACTCAATTGCGCTTTAATCTTCACGTATATTCTGTTAGAGGCTTCTAGAGACCCATTGTTTTAGCTGCACTGCAGAGCACTTTTTGTCTTGGCTATATTGTTTGGTGAAACAGTCAGTTTGCGCTTTTTTTTTTTTTTGTATTTGGGTAGGCCGGATATCGGGTAATTTCCTGGTACCCGGTACATCACTAGTCTCTGGACAGAGGATTTTCAGGGATATAATGTACAGTATCTGCCAGGGGATGAACACCCCTAAAAGCACAATAGCACAGGGTTCTAGTTGTATATGTCAGTGTATTTGTTTGTGTATGTGTCTCTGTGTATCAGAGTATTGAAGTTTATGCATCCACGTAGATAGGATAGCAGTGGTTCTTGAATGTAAGACCTTAGCAAGTGTGGTGGTTGATGTCCATGATGGTTTACTTGATGGTAGGAGGTGCCGTTGTGTAAAAAGAGGAGGTTTCGTCGAAGAGGCAGCAGGACAGGGAGAAAGATACAAGAGAAGAAGGAATTGAGACTGAGAATATTGGTGCCACCCGAACCCAAACGTATCTTCAATTTATCTTCCCATGTTCTCTCTATGAATCAGGTTTACATTCTTAATAGAAGTTTGTCTTTCTGCCCTAATGCTTACACTGACTCTTTTGAGTTATTCGTAGACCTTAATCGGTTTATACGTAAACTCACATTAAAAATACATTTTCTTTTAAAAGATAATAGTAACAAGTCTTTACCCATTTTTTACGTCAATGATCACATTCATATTAAAACTCCGGCCTCTTTGTGGTCAAAGTCTAATGTGTCTACTGATTCCATTAGAGGTATCTCTCAAGGGTCAGAGTCATTCCCCTCGTCCCGGGTTGAGGGATGTCCGATAATTCAATCTCCATTTAAACCAAGGTCACATTTTTTCCCTTACCTATCCAAGGGGAATTTTATAGATACATTTTATTCCCTTGTTCACAGTAATCTCCAAAAATTATGTAAAGACCAACAAAGGGAACCTCTAAAGAATAATTTATCTAGAGGTGAATTGTTGGCGTGAAATGAACTGAAGGAAATGGAGGACTTTGTTATCAGGCAAGCCGATAAGGGGAGGGGGAATTGTCCTACAGGACAAATCCGTATATATAGGCAAAGCTATGCGCCTTTTGTCTGATAGAGCATCCTACATTATATTGAAGTGTGATCCCACTAAAGATTATCAAAGTGCATTACACTCTTTACTTATTGATGCACAGACCAGATGTATTATAACCGACATGGAAATTAAATTTCTTTACATCACTTTTCCTAGGATCCCTATCTTCTATCACTTGCCTACGGTGCATAAATGTACAATAAATCCTCCTTGCAGACCTATTGTTTCTGGGACACAGTCGATGACGTCCAATCTGTCCCAATATGTAGATTTTTATCCACAGACCTACGTATCAAAATTCAGGCCACATATTAGGGATACTTTGCACGGCATAGACTCCTAATATACAGTATATCATAATTTTAATATTTTAGGAACAAAAGAAACAAACAAATTGTCATTTAAAACCTAAAAGACGCAGAGTGCTGAACTGGGACCACAATTGGTTCCCCAAACACTGTCTGGAGATCTCTATATCTCAGAGATGTCCTATTATTGTCAATATTAGTTATACTTAGTTGCTAATGTGTATGTACCACATGTAACAAAGATGCACTTGCAGAAAAATGTAGAGCTTTAGTCTGCATACAGTATGTATACCTGACAGATGGCATACCCCATATGAAAAGTATCATTGGTGCTTATGGGATCAAAGCAGTGCTCTGAAGGAGACTGAGAACTCATTTGTATATAATACTCCACAAAAGATAGTGTATAGGCAATTAACTCCGTGCAGGGAGAGATCCCTACCTGCAGGTCGCCGTGTGGTTTGGTGTATAGAGTTGTATAATTCACCCTATAAGGTCTGGAGAGAGATCTTAGATACATAAACCTTAAAGCCAGCGATTCTTTAAATACTTGTGACAGGGTCACTAGGTAATTTGTAATGCAACCCCGTATTGACATAAACACTAGCGGTTTATGTCACCAAATTTCCTTATGCAATGCTGTTGCAAAAGGGACTGGCTAGCGCTAGTGGCTGCCTCCTGGGGCCCATAACATAGTTTAGCTAACTACTTTAGTTATCAGGTAGTTAACTTGAAAACGTTAGAATGTGTCATCATGAACCGGACGCTAGCATCAAGATTCCTTTAAGAGTGATACTCCACACACCACAGGGTATCAACAGTTAACTCCATGCAGGGAGAGATCGCTATCGACAGGTCACCGTATACTCTAGCATATAGAGCTGTATCATTCGCCCTCTCATGCCTAGAACAAAGCCTAGATAGAGAAGAAAGCAGGGAGGTTACATGAGACTACTTGGAAGATCTGTTCAAGAAAATGCAGAGCTCATTCCAATCAGACCTCCGTCGTGCTGTCAAAGAATTTAAAAAAGAAGTTGCCTCTTTAAATCAAAGAATGATGGAGCCAGATAACAAGACGGAGGTATCACTTCAAATGCGGGCAACAACAGAATGACATTCCGAGGTTAACCCAGGAAATAAGACTACTCAAAGACAGTCAAGAGGATCAGGAAACTAGGGAGAGGAGGCAAAATATCAGAATACGTAGTATTCCTCAATCTGTCACAGCAGAGAATCTCCATTCATACTTGAATAAACTATTCACAGAAATAGACCCAGCTCTGGAAGAGCGAGACCTTAAGATAGACAGTGCGCACAGGGCCTTGGGCCCTAGAGTGGACAATCCAAAGAGAAGGCGTGATGTAATCATCAGACTCCATTATTATTCAACCAAAGAGCGAATTATAAACTGCTGCAGAGTGAAGTCTTCAATGATTTATCACGAACAACCGTGACCAGGAGATGAGAGCTGAAATCATTGACAACCATCTTGAGAGAAAGAAGAATCCGCTGTAGGTGGGGTTTCCCTTTCAGGCTAGCGGTCTTAAGAAATGGCAAGCAGCACTCGCTCAGAATACCCGAGGAGACCAATGGTTTTCTACACAGCCTAGGGATACCCCATCAGAAGACAGTGGACCCCCGCCAGGATCACAGAGATCCACAGGATCCGGATACCACGTGCAAGCCTCTGTAAGACTGGCGGGACAACAACAACAATGCGCCACATCCAAAGAATAGAGAGGGGTAAAATCGACCTAAATCCTGACAAATACGTCATTTTAAGTGGCCGACCCTGACACTATCCAACAGTGTTAAAATCTGATCTTGAGTGACTCAATGTAGGCTCCTCTACGAGGATGTGAACATTTACCCACGGCTCTCACGGTCCACACGAAAGCAGCTTCACGGAACTGATGTAAGACGAGATGACTACTATGAGGCCTACAAAAAGAACGATTCCTGCGCTCCTACCAATTAGGCTAAAATAAAATAATATTCTCATGAAAAAGGGTATTTTGTTAAACCCTTTGGCCAAAGCATTTGTAAGCCTGCATGCCACGTCAAGGCATACCGTTTAATGCAGGTACCTACTACACTATATATATATATATATATATATACAAATTCCCAGGTGTGAATATAATAAAACTTATACATATATATACAGGTAAACCCCGTTATAACGCGGTCCTCTGGGTCCACCCCGAGACCACCGCGTTAGTAACGGGGTCGCGCTAATTTTAAAAAAAATGGCCGCCGCGCACCTGTTTGGGAGGGAGTGAGGAGGGAAGTAAGGAAGAGGTGTCCGGAAGCCCTACATGCGGGCCACATGCGTCCTCCCTCCCTCTCCCAGCCCCTCCCTCTCCCTCCCAGCCTCCTCCCTCCCTCTCCCAGCCCCTTCCCTCTCCCTCCCAGGGCAAAGGGCCGTTTAATAACATTAAAAATGCAACCAAAGATCTGGCATCTTTTAAAAAAATTACCAGTGTGGCACGCCACTTCCGTGATGTGCATAACTCAGACCCCTCATCCCTGGTGGCCTTTGCCATTGATAAAATAAATATAGGCATTCGAGGCGGTAATGTGGAGCAACTTCTCCTAAAAAAAGAATGCAGATGGATAGTTCAGTTGGGGACTATGATCCCAACAGGACTTAATGACTATCTCAGTTTTTCAATGTTTCTTTAGGCTCTTATTTGTCTACTTTATGCTTTCAGGTTTTCTCTAATATATTTTTTACTTTCTGACATGTCTAACTCTGAGTCTTATCTTTTTACTTTATTTCATTTTATTCTTTATTTATTTTTGCTTACTTGTAATATTATCAGTCCATATATCTTTACCTTGAAAATATCACTTCTTTACTTATTTCTTTGATACTACTATTACTTATTTATTTTATCCTTATCCATCTCTCCTTGCTTTTAAACCTCCTGCTTAGAAATGATGTCTTTTTAATCACATTATATTATTTTCTATGTCCCCCCATGTCTGTCTCTTTAAGCTTCATTGCCCTTTAAGTTCTTCTCGCCCTTACATAGCAACAGCTGACACGGTTCTATTTTTCAGAAATTCCTATTGGCTGATTGCCGCGAGTGAACTTTTGGCGCGAAAACGGAGACCCTTAAAGAGTGCGCTTGGATGCTGACATTGTACGCTCCCGGAAGAAGCCTTTTTGGCGAAACGGCCGTCGGAGCAGAGCTGTGACAGCACCCCCACCTCCTCCTGACCCATGTGCTGCATTAGAATGTCCAAGACTTTCCTTCGTGACGACGCTGGTGCCTGAGCTTGGGACGCTGGTCTGTATTGTGGGACCTCCTCATTGCCCTGTTCACTTCCCATCTGTAGTGCTCTCTGTCCCTGGGCTGTTCAATCATTACCTTTGCCCATTATCATTGGGTTCTTACCTCTGGGGACTTGTGATGAGTGCTACCAGTGCACTATTTGGACTCCCTCCCCTTGCTGCTTATTTTATGTGTGCAGCATAGTTTTGGCATCAGCTTTTACAGTCCATTTGCAGCACATCATAGGGTCACATTTACACTCACCTTCAGCTGTGTGTTATATTATTTGCACGACACCATTATTTAGAAGTCAATTTATTTTTTCTGTGTTCTGGTTTGTTTAGCCATCAATATATTTTTTTGAGTTTTTTGCTATAGATCGGCCGATCTTAGTCACAATACTAGGGGAATGTTCTTTTCCCTGGTTTTGTTATGTTACATCTGAACTTACCAGACTTTTGTGCCTTTTTGGTGTATAATTTTCAATTATTGCATCAAACAGCAATTTATTATGTGATATTTGTGTGGGTCTGTCTTGTGTGTTTTTTAATACTCATTGCTAATAAAGTCCATTTTTTCTACTTTTTCATTATATATTGCTTGAGTGCACCTATTTGACCCTTCTTTCTCTTTTTGTGTAACATATTCTCTGTGGGTCGGTAGCACCACCAGAGGGTCACTCTCTACCCTGACCCCTGGTTATTTCTAATTACTAGGTCATCCAGGGGCGATTTGATTGCGGCATCTATTTTGTGTCTAATTCATATATATATATATATATATATATATATATATATATATATATATCTCTGTCAGCCTTACACATTCACCTACCATTCAATGGAGGGTGATGTCCAGACTGACACAGGGGTGTATTATACCTGCACTAATTGGAAAATTGGTAGGGGCTCAGTAACTGCTATGTAAAGCAGATTAGCCAATAAAAGGGTTTAACAAAATACCCTTTTTCATGAGAATATTATTTAATTTTAGCCTAATGGGTAGGAGCGCAGGGATGGTTCTTTTTGTTTTTCTATATGTAAGGCCTATCTTTTTACCTGCAGCAAACTTCTATAGGGAGGAACGCGGTATTATGTACAGTTTCTCACTAATATTAGGCAATCCTTTTCCTTGCTGCATACTCCCGTGGGGAATTTTAAATATAGCATCTCTGAAACGTCATAGGGGTAGGATTATTGGCTCATCTGCTTTACACAGCAGTTACTGAGCCCCTACCAATTCTCTAATTGGCGAGGAGAGGAGCGCTATCCTGGCTCTCTGGCTTTCCTCATCCTACCCCCCCCCCTCTAGTATACATAGGTATCTTTATAAATAAATGAACCCAGGGGACTGATGGCTGTGAGGAGATGTGAGGAGGGGGGTATGGAGAGGGGGGGGGGGAGAGATACCTGATGTCTCTTCTGCTTTAATGTTTTAATGCTCCATTATAGAAGCTGCTAGTTGTTTTGATAGTGTAAATTGCATTCAATTTATAAATGATTCTTACAGGACACGACCCTATAAGGTAAATTGATATATATATATATAAAATAATATTGGAAAAAAAATGAGAAAGGAAAGAAGAGGAAAGGAAAGGTAGAGAATTGTTTAAATATAAAAAAGGGTCCCCATCCCATGCTCCTTTGATGACCCCAGGACCTGGGACCGGGGTGGTCTCCCATGGGTATGATGCCCAAAACGCCGATCAGTTTCGTGATTGGCTTTTGTTTAGGGTGACCATTTGTTCCCCTTTTGCCGGGACAGTCCCGTTTTTTTGTGTCCTGTCCCGGTTCACTGTGTGTCCCGGATTTGTCCTGGGTTCTGGCCCCGGTCCCGGTATGCGGCGAGGCGGTATGCTGGGGGGTGGGACTTAGCATGCCGGCCGGGCCGCAGGGGATTGGCTGCAGGTCAGAGGGTGCCGGGGGCAGGACTTCCGCTTCCTCCTGCTGAGCACACGTGATGTGTGTCTCTTCCCGCTCCTGGCTCCTCTGACGGTTGCGCGGTGTCTCCCCCCCTCTGCCCACCCGGGGGGATAGGAGGTGGGTTTTTGTGCCTTTGCCTCCTGTCGCTCCCTTCCCCCTCGGTCCCCTTGCTGCAGGAGATGGGCGCGGGGGCGGGCAGTGGTGGCTGCGCGGTATCCCCCCATTCTGCCCCGGGAACCTGTGGCTGCCCACCAAGGGAGGGGGGGGCTGCAGTTTGTACCTCTGTGTCCCAGCACTCCCATTGTGCGGGGGTGGGTGCAGGGGGAGGCGGGGAGCCGCCTGCTCGTGGCTGCCTCTGTGTGTGTGTGTGTGTGTGTGTGTATCAGTCTGTGTGTGTGTGTGTGTGTGTGTGTGTATGTGTGTATCTGTGTGTGTGTGTATCCGTGTGTGTACCAGTGTGTGTGTGTGTGTGTGTGTGTGTGTGTGTGTGTGTGTGTGTGTGTGTGTGTGTGTGTGTGTGTGTGTGTGTACCAGTGTGTGTGTGTGTACCAGTGTGTGTACCCGTGTGTGTGTGTGTGTGTGTGTACCAGTGTGTGTGTGTGTGTGTGTGTGTGTGTACCAGTGTGTGTGTGTGTACCAGTGTGTGTGTGTGTGTACCAGTGTGTGTGTGTGTGTGTATACCAGTGTGTGTGTGTACCAGTGTGTGTACGTGTGTGTGTACCAGTGTGTGTACGTGTGTGTGTACCAGTGTGTGTGTGTACCAGTGTGTGTGTGTGTGTACCAGTGTGTGTGTGTGTGTGTGTACCAGTGTGTGTGTGTGTGTGTGTGTGTGTGTACCAGTGTGTGTGTGTGTGTGTACCAGTGTGTGTGTGTGTGTGTACCAGTGTGTGTGTGTGTGTGTGTGTGTGTGTGTGTGTGTGTGTGTGTGTGTGTGTGTGTGTGTGTGTGTGTACCAGTGTGTGTCTATGCGTGTGTCTGTGTGTGTCTCCCTCTCCCCCCGTCTCCCTCTCTCTCCGTCTCCCTCTCTCCCCGTCTCCCTCTCTCCCCGTCTCCCTCTCTCCCCGTCTCCCTCTCTCCTCGTCTCCCCCTCTCCCCGTCTCACCCTCTCCCTGTCTCACCCTCTCCCCGTCTCCCCCTCTCCCTGTCTCCCCCTCTCCCCGTCTCCCCCTCTCCCCGTCTCCCCCTCTCCCCGTCTCCCCCTCTCACCCTCTCACCCTCCCTGTCTCCCTCACCCCCTCCCTCACCCTCCCTGTCTCCCTCACCCTCACCCTCCCTGTCTCCCTCACCCTCCATGTCTTATCTTAACTGCCGTATACCTACACCGAAGTAACCTATCCTGCTTTCTTCCAGATCTGACTCAAGCTTCACACGGGAGACATCGGAAGACAGGTAGGGAACACCTCCCCTCCAGTATAGTACCTTGAGGGACTGCGGATCAGGTAAGATCCCAGGCGGGATTGCTGCTTTAGAAATTGTGAGGAGGGGGCATCCTGACACTGGTTAATGGGTTGAGAATCATTCACATCTGGGTTTTTTTTTGTTCGATTAGTGAGGTCATCTGAAACACACACACACACACACACACACACACACACACACTATATATATATGTATATATTTATATATATATGTATATATGTATATATTTTATATATATGTATATAAAAATGTGTCCCGGTTTTTCATTTTCAAAATCTGGTCACCCTACTTTTGTTTCCACGGGTGTTATTTTCACTCGTCCCCCTAATTCCCCCGGACACAAGTTACTCAGAAATGAATGTTAACTTCCGTGGCTGTAACAGGCCTCCTACTCCCCTTCCATTACCCGAAGCGCCAAATACAACAAATAAACAAAGAAACACTTTACCTGATCTCCCGTATACAAGGAATCCAAGCTTTCCCCACTCTGTGGAAGAAATGACAACAAAGATAAACTCCAAACAGCCTGACCATGACTATACAATCCACATTAAAATGTATTTCACTTCATGTTAAGGGTCTCCAACCTAACAGGAAAAGAAGACTCGCTCTTCTAGAATTTAAAAGGCTTAAAGGGAATATTGTATTTGTACAAGAAACTAATTTTAACGTGCAAGAACCCCCCGATACATTCAAAAGTATTTACCCAGTTGCTTACAATTCTTCTTACAACAGCAAAAAAAGAGGAGTAGCCATATTAATGAAACATGGTCCCCCTTCCAGATAACAAAGGTTCCAACAGATCCAGATTTAAGATATTTAAATAATACGCGGTGTCCTCTCTGGAGTTGCTATAATATTAAGTCAATATACAGATGTAACTGCCTGTTCTCTACCGCTTGCCTTGCGAATTCTGCACTTATTCCCGCCCCACGCCACAGGATTCCAGCGGCCAGACTAATGGCCCATCGGATTAACACAGCGGAGGTCCCTACTGTGTGAATGCTACCGGGTTCACCTGTCTGTAATAGACACGCAGTAAGAGACAGGATCAGTCACTCTACCTGTGCGCCTCTAATAGGCTATCGCGAGGCTTTTATTTTAGTTTAATAATACATTATTGTAGCAGGGGGTCTCTGGAGCTGAACCGCATTGATTTCAGGTCCGGGGAAACCCTGCTTCCCGAGTAACAGGCCCCGTTATGGGGTGCCAGTATATGTGTGTATATATATATAATGCAAACCAAATAGCAAGACAAGGTAATGCCGACATAAATATGAAATAGAATTCCCTCCAGAGAAGCCCTGAAGGGGTTAAATAAAGCATGAGCTTATGTGGGTAGTGCAATTAAAATCTGGCTAAATCCAGTATAATACTTACCTTTACTATGGAGATAAACTGGGTGCACAAATTCCCAGGTGTAAATATAATAAAACTTATCTTATACTATATTAGTGAAAGCACTGTATGTTTGCCTGCCTGGATGTCCGGTGTCCTTAGCGGCAATCTCATTGGTCCCTTGGGCCGCCCGCCCCCGCACACCTCTCATTGGGCTCACACACTCACACCACCCCCTTGGCCCGCCCCCCACACCTCTCATTGGCCTGAGGCGGAGTGACGGGCCAAAGGTCCAAAAAAAAAAAACCACACACACACATCACTATACACACACACACACACACACACACACACACACACACACACACACACACACACACACACACACACACACACACACACACACACACACACACACACACACACACACACACACACACACACTATATCACTATACACACATCACTAAACACACACAACCCCCCCCACACACACACACGGTGTTACATACATTAGCGGGGCTCACAGTGTTAGCAGCACATCTCCTGCTCTCTTCCCCACCGGTCCCGGAGGCTCCGCCTCTTCCTCCGCCTCTCCCTGTTTCCCGTGCTTTCACCCCCCCCCCTCCACGTGGGAGCTGCCGGACGGGTGAGTGAGCTGCCGGACGGGTGAGGGAGCTGCCAGACGGGTGAGGGAGCTGCCGGACGGGTGAGTGAGCGGTCTTCATGTCCCCTCACCCCCCTTCACCTCTCCCCACTCACTTCCCCTCCACGCCCCCGGCGCCGCTACAGTCAGCGGTGGAGCGGAGTGATCACCTCCCCTCACTCACTTCCCCTCCACCCCCCCCCCGGCGCCGCTACACTCAGCGGGGGAGCAGAGTGATCACCTCCCCTCACTCACTTCCCCTCCACCCCCCCCCCCCGGCACCGCTACACTCAGCGGGGGAGCGGAGTGATCACCTCCCCTCACTCACTTCCCCTCCACCCCCCCTGGCGCCGCTACACTCAGTGGGGGAGCGGAGTGATCACCTCCCCTCACTCACTTCCCCTCCACCCCCCCCCGCGCCGCTACACTCAGCGAGCGGATTGATCACTCGATCACCCTCCCCCTCACTCACTTCCCCTCCACCCTCACGACCCCCCCCGCCCCTACCCCGGCCCGCTAACAGTCTCGGTTGACTGATCCCTCCCCTCACTCACTTCCCTCCCCCACCCCCCCCCCGGCACCGCTACACTCAGCGGGGGAGCGGAGTGATCACCTCCCCTCACTCACTTCCCCTCCACCCCCCCTGGCGCCGCTACACTCAACGGGGGAGCGGAGTGATCACCTCCCCTCACTCACTTCCCCTCACTCACCTTCCCCTCCACCCCCCCCCGGCGCCGCTACACTCAGCGGGGGAGCGGAGTGATCACCTCCCCTCACTCACTTCCCCTCCACCCCCCCCCCCCCCCGGCGCCGCTACAGTCAGCGGGGGAGCGGCCACAACATGCTGCCTCCCGCCTCAGATCCACGTGGGAGCTGCCGGACGGGTGAGTGAGCGGCCTTCACCTCCTCCTCACCCACCCCTCACTACACTTCCCCTCCCTTCCACATCCCCTCCACCCCCCCTCCACCTCCCCTCCACCCCCCCTCCACCTCCCCTCACCCACCCCTCACTACACTTCCCCTCCCTTCCACCTCCCCTCCACTTCACCCCCCCTTCACCCCCCCCTTCACCTCCCCTCCACCCCCCCTTAACCTCCCCTCCACCCCCCCTTAATCTCCCCTTCACCTCCCCTTCACCTCCCCTCCACCCCCCTTCACCTCCCCTCCACCCCACCTTCACCCCCCTTCACCTTCCCTTCACTCCCCCTTACAACCTCCCACCACCTCCCCCCCCTCCCCCCCTTCCCACCACCTCCCCCCTCTTCCCACCACCTCCCCCCCTTTCCACCGCCCCCCCCCCTTCCCACCTTCCCACCACCTCCCCCCCCTTCCCACCTTCCCACCCCCTTCCCACCACCTCCCCCCCCTTCCCACCTCCCCCCCCTTCCCACCACCTCCCCCCCCTTCCCCCCCTTCCCACCTCCCCCCTCCTCCCCCCTTCCCACCCGTCCCCCCTCCTCCCCCCTTCCCACCACCTCCCCCCTCTTCCCCCCTTCCCACCACCTCCCCCCTCTTCCCCCCTTCCCACCACCTCCCCCCTCTTCCCACCACTTCCCCTCCTCCATCTCCCCCCTTCCCCTCCTCCATCTCCCCCCTTCCCCCTCCTCCACCTCCCCCCTCCTCCACCTCCCCCCCCCTTCCCCTCCTCCACCTCCCCCCTTACCCTCCACACCTCCCCCCTTACCCTCCTCACTTCCCCTCCTCCACCTCCCCCTTTCCCCATCCCCCCTCTCCCCTCTTCCCCCCTCCTCCACCCCCTTCCCCCCTCCACCCCCTTCCCCCCTCCACCCCTCTTTCCCCCCCTTCCCCCCTCTTTCCCCCCTTTCCCTCCTCCCCCCACCTTTCCCCCCTTTTCCCCTCCCCCACCTTTACCCCCTTTCCCCCTTCACCCCTCCCCCCCTTCACCCTTACCTCCCCCCTTCACCCCTTCCCCCACCTCCCCCCCTCCCCCCTTCTCCTCCCCCCTTCCCCTCCTCCCCCACCTCCCTCTTCCCCCTTCCTCTCCTCCACCTCCCCTTCCCTTCCTCCCTTCACCTCCTGTCACCACCCCCCCCCTTCGCCTCCTGTCACCCCCCTCCTGTCACCCCCCCCTCCCTTCACCTCCTGTCACCCCCCCCTCCCTTCACCTCCCGGCAACCCCCTCCACCTCCCGTCACCCCCGCTCCACCTCCCGTCACCCCCCCTTCACCTCCCCTCACCTCCCCTCACCCCCCCTTCACCTCCCCTCCGCCCCCCCTTCACCTCCCCTCCGCCCCCCCTTCACCTCCCCTCACCATCCCCCACCACCCCCCCCTCACCACCCATCCTCACCTCCCCTCCGACCTCCCCTCCGCCCCCCTTCACCTCCCCTCACCACCCCCCACCACCCCTCCGACCTCACCTCCCCTCCTTCAACGCCTTTCGTCCGCCCTCCCGCCTCTGCCTTTCGCCCACCCGCACTTCTGCCTTTCACCCGCCCACCGCTCACACCCCTGCGCCACACAGCCGCTGCACGCACTAAACAGACCTGCCACACTCGACACACACCCGCCGCCTCTCACCCACCCCACACACTCGACACACACCCGCCACCTCTCACCCACCCCACACACTCAACACACACCCGCCGCCTCTCACCCACCCCACATCACTCGACACACACCCGCCGCCTCTCACACACCCCCACACACTCGACACACACCCGCCGCCTCTCACCCACCCCACACACTCGACACACACCCGCCGCCTCTCACCCACCCCACACACTCGACACACACCTGGCGCATCCTGCCGCCACGCAACAATATCACTGACCAGCTGTCACCCGCACTCGCCACACACCCGCCGCCTCACACCCTAGCAGGACCCCGACCCACAGCCAACACTCACTACCCATGCGCCACCCGTACTGAACACCCACCCGCCGCCTCACACCCTAGCAGGACACACGCCTCACATTTTTACATCACTTATGTCACCAAAATATACATTGTACTGTGGTGTGTTTACAATAAACCATTTTTATACAACATCGTATTACATTTTCTTCCATCTTTCTTTTCAACATTATTATCCAACCTTTCCAACAAATACTCACCTTTTGTTCCACCATTTATAAATAATACTACCTATTACGCATTTACATCCCGGGCAACGCCGGGTCTCTCAGCTAGTACTATATATATATCTCTGTCAGCCTTATACATTCACCTACAATTCAATGGAGGGTGATGTCCAGACTGACACAGGGGTGTATTATACCTGCACTAATTGGAAAATTGGTAGGGGCTCAGTAATTGCTATGTAAAGCAGATGAGCCAATAAAAGGGTTTAACAAAATACCCCTTTTCATGAGAATATTATTTAATTTTAGCCTAATTGGTAGGAGCGCAGAAATCGTTCTTTTTGTTTTTCTATATGTAAGGCCGACCTTTTTACCTGCAGCAAACTTCTTTAGGGAGGAGCGCGGTATTATGTACAGTTTCTCACTAATATTAGGCAATCCTTTTCTTTGCTCCATACTCCCATGGGGAATTTTAAATATAGCATCTCTGAAACGTCATAGGGGTAGGTGTATTGGCTAATCTGCTTTACATAGCAGTTACTGAGCCCCTCCCAATTCTCCAACTGGCGCGGAGAGGAGTGATATCTTGGCTCTCTGGCTTTCCTCATCATACCCCCCCCCCTCCAGTATACATATGTATCTTTATAAATAAATGAACCCAGGGGACTGATGTCTGTGAGGAGATGTGGGGAGAGGGGTATGGTGGGGGGGAGAGGGGGTATGGAGAGGGGGGGAGGAGAGGGTATGGAGAGGGGGGGGGGAAGAGGGGGTATGGAGAGAGGGGGGAGAGGGGGTATGGAGAGGGGGTGGAGAGGGGGTATGGAGAGGGAGTGTGGAGAGGGGGGGGGAGAGGGGGTATGGAGAAGGGGGGGGAGATACCTGATCTCTCTTCTGCTTTAATGTTTTAATGCTCCATTATATAAGCTGCTAGTTGTTTTGATAGTGTAAATTGCGTTCAATTTATAAATGATTCTTACAGGACACGACCCTATAAGGTAAATTGATATATATATATATATAAAATAATATTGAAAAAAATGAGAAAGTAAAGAAGAGGAAAGGAAAGGTACAGTAGATAATTGTTTAAATATAAAACAAGGGTCCCCATCCCATGCTCCTTCGATGACCCCAGGACCTGTGACCGGGGTGGTCTCCCATGGGTATGATGCCCAAAATGCCGATCAGTTTCGTGATTGGCTTTTGTTTCCATGGGTGTTATTTTCACCCGTCCCCCTAATTCCCCCGGACACAAGTTACTCAGAAATGAATGTTAACTTCCGTGGCTGTAACAGGCCTCCTACTCCCCTTCCATTACCCGAAGCGCCAAATACAACAAATAAACAAAGAAACACTTTACCTGATCTCCCGTATACAAGGAATCCAAGCTTTCCCCACTCTGTGGAAGAAATGACAACAAAGATAAACTCCAAACAGCCTGACCATGACTATACAATCCACATTAAAATGTATTTCACTTCATGTTAAGGGTCTCCAACCTAACAGGAAAAGAAGGCTCGCTCTTCTAGAATTTAAAAGGCTTAAAGGGAATATTTTATTTGTACAAGAAACTAATTTTAACGTGCAAGAACCCCCCGATACATTCAAAAGTATTTACCCAGTTGCTTACAATTCTTCTTCCAACAGCAAATAAAGAGGAGTAGCCATATTAATGAAACATGGTCCCCCTTCCAGATAACAAAGGTTCCAACAGATCCAGATTTAAGATATTTAAATAATACGCGGCGTCCTCTCTGGTGTTGCTATAATATTAGTCAATATACAGATGTAACTGCCTGTTCTCTACCGCTTGCCTTGCGAATTCTGCACTTATTCCCGTCCCACGCCACAGGATTCCAGCGGCCAGACTAATGGCCCATCGGATTAACACAGCGGAGGTCCCTACTGTGTGAATGCTACCGGGTTCACCTGTCTGTAATAGACACGCAGTAAGAGACAGGATCAGTCACTCTACCTGTGCGCCTCTAATAGGCTATCGCGAGGCTTTGATTTTAGTTTAATAATACATTATTGTAGCAGGGGGTCTCTGGAGCTGAACCGCATTGATTTCAGGTCCGTGGAAACCCTGCTTCCCGAGTAACAGGCCCTGTTATGGGGTGCCAGTATATGTGTGTATATATATATAATGCAAACCAAATAGCAAGACAAGGTAATGCCGACATATATATGAAATAGAATTCCCTCCAGAGAAGGTGATATTCCCACTCTAGTGTCCCCAGAAGTCAGATAAGTTAGAAATACATCCTAGCAATCCCCATGTGGTTAAGTGTGAAAATAAATGATGTCAATATCTGCATTTAAATCTGAATGTATTAATGTTTTTAGTTTGTATATCCAAAAGGTTTCCAATTTGGACAAGTTGTTAGCCCTATTTCCTCCTCTCCAATGTGGTTTCACACTGTCATTTCCAATATAACTCATGTCTGCAAGGTTGTATCAATGAAACATAGCAAAGTGGCTTGAGACTGATGTGTCTCCAGTCCTTTCTCAATATTCCTTAAGTGCTCAAGGATCCTCACTCTTAAAGGTCTAGTGATTTTGCCCACATACAGTATTGAAAACCACATGGGTTTTGAGATGTTTGCATCTGTACACGGTCTGTACATCTTTTAGATGTTGTGACTGAAAATGTCTACAGTATATGTTTGAGTGTTGAAAAGTTTCCCCTTTTGACTATTTTCCATAGGAATAATATTTTGAGCACATTTATATGCAAATAATATTTTTTTTGATCTCCTTTTTATTAGGAACATAAAATGTTTTAAAGAACACGTGAGAGATTAGACAAGGATTTCTAGAACCATCTTTATCCTTTATACGATCAAATGCATAGAAAAAAATAAGTCTTTCCTACCCCCCCTTATCATTTATATATTATGTTTATTCCCTGAATATAATGCACCATCATATATTATTTATTATTTTGTGACAAACGGCTTACTCCGGGGCTCCGCCGTCTGTCCGGGACTGTTAGAACACGGTCTTTTAGGGTAGGTTAAATGATGAGACGTCACGTACTGTTCCTTTAAACAGGCTATGCCTGGTTTATTCAGTCCCAGGCACTGAGACTGCCACAGTTTAAACAGAAAACAAAGCCAAACAAAAAGCTGCTCGTCTGAGCGATAACTTAAACTTAGATGTCCCTGACTCAGAGTTGGAAGTGGCTTGTCCACTTCCACCAACAAAATAAGTACCTTTGCAGTCTTTAGACAAACTAACAGAATGAATGAAGCGATTTGGAAAAGAGGCTTTCTCACCCCTCTGCAGTTCAGCAGCCTTCCAGGCTCTTGGGCGGGGCCCAGAGGAAACAGGAAACAGGTCTTATATACCTGAACTCTAATCAGCATGACAGGTGACAGAAAACAGGCAGCAGACAAACTGTGGAATGGAGTGCCTGTACCACGAGGCTGCCCTGTTCAGCTTAGACAGGACAGAAACTGTTCAGTATCCTGGGAGCCCTGTATATGGAGTTTATTACCAACCCCTGGTTTCTGTCACATATCCTCCCCCCCAGCTCAGACCTCGAGGGGTGAGCGACCATGGATATTAGGGAGTGCATCCTTGACAACCCGTCGGCATTGCCATGTTTGTGCCCCGACCTGTGTTCCACAGAAAATTTAAAGGGCTGTAGGCTTAGGAACCACCTGGTCACCCTAGCGTTCTTCTCCCTATTTTGACACATCCAGGTAAGGGGTGCATGATCTGTGACCAATCGGAACTTTCTCCCCAACAGATAATACTTGAGTGTCTCTACAGCCCACTTTATTGCGAGACACTCTTTCTCGACTATGGAGTAATTTTTCTCCTGGGGATTTAGTTTCCTACTTAAATAAAGGATGGGGTGCTCCTCCCCTTGAGACTCCTGGGAGAGTACCGCCCCCAGCCCTACCTCAGATGCGTCGGTTTGGACTACGAACTCTTTGGAGAAGTCAGGTGTGACCAACACTGGTTGGGCACAGAGAGCTTCTTTCAGGCTTCTAAAGGCCTGTTCGGCTTCGGGGGACCACTTTACCATTAGCGGTCCTCTTGCTTTTGTGAGGTCGGTTAGTGGGGTTGCCTTAGTTGCAAAATTGGGAATAAACCTCCTATAGTAGCCAATTAACCCCAAAAAGGTCCTTACTTGTTTTTTTGTGACTGGCCTTGGCCAATTTTGTATCGCCTCTACTTTGAGTGTTTGTGGTTTGAGTAACCCTCTACCAATAGAATACCCCAGATACTTGGCCTCCTCCAGACCAATAGTGCATTTAGCGGGGTTAGCAGTTAGTCCAGCAGACCGAACTGCGTCGAGCACAGCTTGGACCTTTGGAAGGTGGGACTGCCAATCTTCACTATGGATTACCACATCATCCAGGTAGGCGGCAGCGTACCGAACATGTGGTTTTAAAATTTTATCCATCATTCTTTGGAATGTGGCGGGAGCTCCATGTAAGCCAAAAGGCAGCACCTTATATTGAAAGAGGCCGTCTGGGGTTGAGAAGGCTGTTTTTTCTTTTGCCCTTTCTGTGAGGGGAACCTGCCAGTACCCTTTTGTTAGGTCTAGGGTTGTGAGATATCGGGCTTTGCCCAGTCTCTCTACAAGTTCATCCACCCTGGGCATAGGATAAGTATCAAATTTTGACACCGCGTTTAGTTTCCGGTAGTCATTACAAAACCTTGTTGTACCGTCTGGCTTTGGGACTAAAACTATAGGGCTGTTCCACCCACTTTGGGATTCCTCAATTACGCCTAGTTTTAGCATTTTTTTAACCTCTAAACTTATAGCCTCTCTCTTGGCCTCTGGGATTCGGTACGGTTTAAGGTTAACTCGGACCCCCGGTTCAGAGACTATGTCATGTTTAATTACGTTAGTTTTACCTGGCTGTGTAGAGAAGATTTCTTTGTTCCTTCTCACTAAACTCTGGACCTCTCGTTTCTGATGCACGGACAGTGTTTCAGCTATGCTAACCTCTGGGTCAGTTTCTTGATTCTCTGACGGACCTGGGGGTACTAGGGTTAACAAGACCTCTCTATCTTTCCAGGGCTTGAGTAGGTTTATATGGTAAATTTGCTCAGGTTTCCTCCTACCTGGCTGCCTTACCCTATAATTTACTTCTCCCACTCTTTCCAAGACCTCATATGGCCCATGCCATTTAGCAAGGAATTTACTCTCCACGGTGGGAACCAGAACTAGTACCCTATCACCTGGAAAAAAAATTCTGACCCTAGCACCCTTATTATACGTATTCCTCTGTGCTTCTTGAGCTTTCTCCATGTGTTCCCTCACTATGGGTAGGACTGCAGCAATGCGGTCCTGCATTTGGGCAACATGCTCTATTACACTTCTGTAAGGGGTAACCTCGTGTTCCCAAGTTTCTTTGGCTATATCCAGTAAGCCCCTTGGATGTCGGCCATACAATAGTTCAAACGGGGAGAAGCCTGTGGATGACTGGGGAACTTCCCTAATGGCAAATAACAGGTATGGTAACAAACAGTCCCAGTTTTTCCCATCCTTATCGACCGCCCGGCGTAACATGCTCTTTAAGGTTTTATTGAACCTTTCCACTAAACCATCTGTTTGTGGATGATAGACTGAGGTTCTGAGATGCTTGATTTTTAGGAGTTTACATAGCTCTTTTGTTACTTGGGACATAAATGGTGTTCCCTGGTCAGATAAGATCTCTTTAGGAATTCCGACCCGGGAAAACAGAAGTACTAACTCTTTTGCTATGTTTTTAGCAGAGGTGCTACGTAGGGGAACTGCCTCCGGATATCGGGTAGCATAATCTAATATTACCAATATATGCTGATGTCCCCTAGCAGACTTTATTAGGGGTCCTACTAGATCCATAGCAATCCGGTCAAATGGTACCTCTATTATGGGAAGGGGTACCAATGGGCTGCGGTATGCCTTGAACGGGGCGGTGATCTGACATTCTGGGCATGAGGAACAATAGTTTGTAATTTCTGCCAGAACCCCAGGCCAATAAAAGCTTCGGAGAACCTTTTCTTTTGTCTTTTCCACCCCTAGGTGTCCCCCCAATGGATGACTATGTGCGAGGTGTAATACTACGTTACGGAATGTCCGTGGTACCAACAATTGTTTAGTTGTAACTGATTTTCTTTTATCAACCCGATATACTAGGTCGTTCTCTACCTCGAAGTAGGGGTAAGCAAGTGACCTATCTGGTTGGCCATGAGTACTATTCTGGTCCCGTATATTTCCCCTTGCTACCGCTAATGTGGGGTCCTCCCACTGGGCCTTCTTAAAACTCCCAGGACTGACCTCTAGGTCAGCGAGGGTCTTATCCTGTACTGGGGTGGTAAGTGCCTGATCAACATCTTGATTTGGGGTATTCCCTACCAAAGTAGTGATGGGGAAGGGAATTTCACAGCACTCCTCCTTTTCCCCCTTCTTATTTGGGCCCTCGTCAACCTCCATTTCTGAAAAAGGAAAAGGATTTGTTTCTTCTAACACTTCGTTATGGTCTGCTATTGAACTCTGGGCGCTATTCTGAGCTGGGGACCACATTTTTAGAAAATGGGGAAAGTCGGTCCCTATTAACACATCATGTGCCAGTTTGGGTACAACACCCACCTTGAAATCTAAAGAACCAAATTCTGTTTCAAAAAAAACATCAACAGTGGAATATTCATGATTATCCCCATGTATACAACAAATTGCCACTCTTTGTGAACTGTTTACCTGTTTCTTCTTAATGGGCAATAGGTATTCGGACACTAGTGTGACCATACTCCCAGAGTCAAGAAGTGCCCGAACCCTCTTACCATTAACCTTTACAAATGCCCACAGATGGTTATTCAAGGGGTCCTCTGGGCTAGGGCCCATACATTGGGACAACAGCGAATAAGGTTCCACGCTGTTGCATTGCATGGGCTCATCATTTAGTGGGCAGATTTTTGCTGTGTGGCCCCTCTCATGACAATTTACACATTTAGGTACATAGTCTGTGTCCCACTTAGAGCCTTTTCCCGGCTCCCCATGTTGGCTATTGCCCTTAGTGTGCGAACCACTGTTGCTGGAGCGGCGTGAAGGTGGTCGCCGCTCTTCAGCGCCCCTTAACCCCGGTACCCTTTTACCGTCTCTGGAAGAGTCCTGGAACCTCGGATAGTGGGGTTGCTCCACGACTGTGGGTTGCGGGTGCTCTTCTGCTGCACTGTACCTTTCTACAAGGGCCACAAGCTCATCCGCATTGTGGGGTCACTCCGACTGACCCAACGGCGTAAGGCAGAGGGAAGTTTCCTCAAGAACTGGTCCATGACCAACCGTTCCACGATGTGGCTTGCTGAGTTGATCTCGGGTTGTAGCCACTTCCGGGCGAGGTGGATGAGGTCATACATCTGGCTTCGGGTGGCTTTATCCATCGTGAAGGACCATGCGTGAAACCTTTGGGCACGAACAGCCGTGGTTACGCCGAGGCGGGCGAGGATCTCGAACTTCAATTTTGCATAGACGTTAGCTTCGGCTGGCTCTAGATCAAAGTAAGCCTTCTGGGGTTCGCCGCTTAGGAAGGGTGCGATTAGACCAGCCCACTCAGCTTCTGGCCATCCCTCTCTCTGTGCCGTGCGTTCAAACGTGAGAAGATAGGCTTCCACATCATCCGAGGGTCCCATCTTCTGAAGGTAGTGGCTTGCCCTGGTCATTTTCGGAACTGGGGCTGCCTCTGCCAGTGGAAGGTTACTGATAGTCCCCCTCAGGATCTCGAGTTCCTGCTGTAAGCCCTGAGCGAACCGCTTTTGCTCCTCTCTCAGCAGGCGGTTTGTCTCTTGCTGGTTTGCATTAGTCTCTTGCTGGGCTATTAACAGCTGTCGCTGGGTTTCACTCGCCTGTTGCTGGGCTTCATTCGCGTCTTTCTGGACAGCGACATTGCGTACCAGCGCACTCACCACGTCTTCCATCTTGTTTGGAGAGAGAGAAAAAAAAACCTTCTTTTTTTTTTTTTTTTTTTTTAAAGTTCTTTAACCCCCAGACCTTTCAGTGTTCTGCCCGCATTCTCCACCATATGTGACAAACGGCTTACTCCGGGGCTCCGCCGTCTGTCCGGGACTGTTAGAACACGGTCTTTTAGGGTAGGTTAAATGATGAGACGTCACGTACTGTTCCTTTAAACAGGCTATGCCTGGTTTATTCAGTCCCAGGCACTGAGACTGCCACAGTTTAAACAGAAAACAAAGCCAAACAAAAAGCTGCTCGTCTGAGCGATAACTTAAACTTAGATGTCCCTGACTCAGAGTTGGAAGTGGCTTGTCCACTTCCACCAACAAAATAAGTACCTTTGCAGTCTTTAGACAAACTAACAGAATGAATGAAGCGATTTGGAAAAGAGGCTTTCTCACCCCTCTGCAGTTCAGCAGCCTTCCAGGCTCTTGGGCGGGGCCCAGAGGAAACAGGAAACAGGTCTTATATACCTGAACTCTAATCAGCATGACAGGTGACAGAAAACAGGCAGCAGACAAACTGTGGAATGGAGTGCCTGTACCACGAGGCTGCCCTGTTCAGCTTAGACAGGACAGAAACTGTTCAGTATCCTGGGAGCCCTGTATATGGAGTTTATTACCAACCCCTGGTTTCTGTCACAATTTGTATTTTGCTTATCCACTTAGAGAACATCATTCATCCTAATAAAACGCTGTTATTATATTTGAGCCGTGACGACATCGACGGGAATGGGTATAATAGGACTGGGGGTGAAATGAACTCCTGTGGATCCCCGAGGAAGCCATTTGGCGAAACGTGTTAGCTAGCACTACCCTGGAGACGAGGGAACGACCAGCCACTTAGCCTAGAGGAGGACCCAAAGTGATGCAGACTGCAGGCCGTGGAACAAAAGTGGGGTTCCTGGGGTACCACTGGGATCCGGGGGTCTGCTGTTGGCATCTCCTAGAGATTTTCTTTGAGTAGAACTTGCTATGATGTATGTTTGAGTTTTTACTATGATCTTATATTTGGTATAGAAACTGCTGCACCATATGGTGATTCTTTTCTCTTCACTCCTTCCATCCCGAGGATGCCAATGAGGAACATCTCAAGGCTTGTCTCTTTGATTCACATGTGAGTGCATTGGGATACTTCATATCCCCTTTATTTTGTCCTGAGCTATTACACCATATATTTTTTACCTTTGTTTTGTATGGTGGCGCTCCCTTACTGAACGAAAACACATGTCCTGCCTGACTCTCTTTACTTGTGGACTCACCTTGGAATGTAGCAGCTGTCCTGGTTTCTTTAGCGGTAAAACTGTTGGTCTGTGCTCTTTTCGTTCTGCTCTATCCCGCAGTGTCTTGGTTTTAGTTGAATGCTCTAACTCTGCACCTCCTTTCTTGGCCTTGGGAGATAAAGGTTTCAGTTTGGTCTCTTTTTCAAACACTTTGCCTTTTCTCCCTGACAGTTTAGATGTAATTTCCAATGCTCCATGCTTCTTATCGGTCAGGACATCTGCTCCTTTCTGGGTGGATATTGGGGGCAGCTTGGCTGTTACTAGAGAGGGTGAAAATATTTTGAAACTAAGTATCATTAATTAATACTGATCCTCAATACTACTGTGTATCACACACTACAATTCATTAAAAAAATATGACGCACATGTCCTGGACTCTACCCTGCAATTCATCATCACAACATAACACACACCCTGACCCTGAATTCTGCCTTACACACTACAATCCATCATAACACACACCCTGACCCTGAATTCTGCCTTACACACTACAATTCATTAACACAACATAACACACATCCTGACCCTTTGTACTTCATCACACACTGCAATTCATTCATACAACACATCACAACACACATCCTGACCACAATACTGCTATTCATTATTACAACACACATCCTGACCCACAATAATGCATCAAGTGCGTGTGTGTATATGTTTATGTATGTGTGTGTATATATATCTATATCTAGAAAAATGAAAACGTTGTTTGTTTGCTGAAAATGTTGTATATTTGCTGTGCTTATGGGCAATATGATTGGTCCGTTGGTCTGTCACTCACCCTCTGGCCAATCTGGCCCCGCCCCGCACGCCTCTCATTGGCCTGTGTGGTTCGCTGACCTCACAAACCCAACTGCCACACTCAGAACAATCACTGCCTCACCGCCTGCTCTCACCTCCCCTGCGGACTAGACACCACCTCAGGTACCGTGCGCTAGCGCGTGCTCCCCCCCCCCCCAACACCACCCCCCCACACGAAACCCCCCGCTCCCTTCAACCAACACCGCCCGGTGCAGTCACCCACCAGAACACCATACCCCGTCCGGTCACACACCCCCCCCCTCATGCACACCCTCCGCTGCTGACACCCAAATGTCACCCCCACCCCACAAACAACTGTACCGTTTGCAACATGACATCAAGGGACAGCACGCAGGTAAGTAGATCACAAAATGTTCTATATTTGATAGAAGACACAAAAACCGACATCGTTTTTTGTGTCTTCTATAAAATATAGAAAATGTATGATCTACTTACCTGCGTGCTGTCCCTTGATGCCGTGTTGCAACCGGTATTGTATGGTCTATATATACTGTAAGTAACCTCCTGTGTGATGTAATTAACACATTCGCACTGCCCCCTGGCAAGTTCCTCTCCGATGTGCTATTGACATGTGATTGTTGATGGACTTAAGAGCAGCCAGCAACAAAGGCTGTGGAAGAGGTGGGACCAAGAGGGAGAGGAGACTTTAAAAAGGGGCAGCCATGATACATAAGATCTGCATGAGTGCTGTCAGGCTCGATCGAGAGTTGCCCGAGTGATAGCAGTATACTGTACGTGGTGAGAGGACCAGCAGATCCAAGTCGGGAAGTAGCAGAGAGCATTGAGCGCTATTGGGGGGACCCTCAACGGCTGAAATTACAGTGGTACCGATGCACCTTTGTGACATAGAGGCCTGCAACACTTTAGTGCACTAAGAGCTTCCACGTTGTGCCGGGGCCATCACAAAGCCAATATACCCAGCATTGGGTGGCTCACTTTCAACTGACACTGATACACACCTGCATAGCGTTACTGTTACTTGTAATATTATATGTATGTTGTATGCTGAGTGTAGTAATCCTTTTCTGAGGATCATGGGGTTATTGAGAGTGGACTGTGAGTACATAAAAGCAGTTGTATCACTGTGTTCTTATTTCTCGCCGTCTGACCGTCGGCCACGTGTGGCACATTAAGTATCCATCAGGTACTCAGGCTCCCACCTCAGCATCAGATATAAGTCTAAACGTAGAAGGGTTACATATATCGAGAAACAAGAAAGGAGCGCAATGAAGGATCGGGTAAGTAAAAAGGTCATTTATAGACAAAAGTAGCAAAATATTAAACACTCACATATATTTTCAGAGAACGGGGTGTATCTAATAGTACTAGTTGGCTGTATCTTGGTGAGAGATATCTTTGTAGTACTCTGGGTTTGAACTGGAGGTATCAAAGTGAGAGAGAGAGCTCTCCACGTCCGGCTGATGTCCACCTTGGTCTCTGCTCGGCCTCTGTCTATTACTTCCTTTGGCTCCGCAGCCTGGGTAGTGGTCACAGATTGGCTGGGTAAGAGCTGCAGGTCCTCTGTCAGTCTAGCATTCAGCTGGGTGCACAGCTCCTCCACAGCACCAATTGACATGGTGATAGTGAGTGGCGGAGAAGCTGCATCGTCTTCTTTATTCTGTACAAAGGGTTGCTCCCTGAAAGAAGCAGAGTTTAAAGAGTCATTCCCATATAGGACCAAGGTGTCATCATGCCAGTCACATGTTTAATGGGTTAAAGATATATATGGAGGCATAAAGCATAACAAACCGGCACTCCAGTGGTCTTGGTGAAAGAAGCAGATTTATTTGAAGTAGATCAACCAAGACCACTGTGTGACTTTGTTATACTTTATGCTTCCATATATATCGTCTTCTGCTTGTGGAGTTAGGTGCACCCGTGGCTGGATTCCCGGTTATTGTGAGTGCTCCTACTTTCTCTCATTAATGGGTTAAAGAGTCAGTCCCATGTAGAATCAATGTGACCTATTGGCAGTGACATGTTTAATGGGTAAAAGGATCAGCCCCATGGATGATGAATATGACCTAATGACAGTGATCGGTTTAATGGGTTAAAGGGTCAGTCCCATAGGACCAAAGTGGCTTAATGCCAGTGATATGTTAAATGGATTAAAGGTTCATCCTCTGCTGCGTCTTGTCACTTATTCCGCTTTATCAGACAGTACGGGTCTGACCTCCGTTTGCAGCTTCAATCTGTTTGTGTTGTGAACTCATATGATAATGAGCTTTTTTTATACAGTGATGTCAAAAGGTAGAAGGGGCTAAGTAGACATTTTGGTGGGACATCTGGGGTTGATTACGGCTTTTCAAGAAAATCAGTGAGCAGGAAAAACTGCGGAGGTGGGAACAGACACCTTATTGTATAATATCGTGATGAAATCTCAATAAGGCTGAAGGAATAGCTGAGTGAAGAAAGACGAATGTGGGAGAAAGTACTTCTGTACGGCAAGGGTGGTGGATCCATGGAATAGGCTCCCGGCAGAGGTATTAGAGCAGGGCTGCACAACTTGTACAGCGAGAAGGGCCGAACTGCTCCAAGGAAAAAAGTTTGGGGCTGCACGGGTAAAATCATCATCATCCTCATATATCTACCCCAGCACCCTTCATCATCATCCTCATACCTTCCCCAAAAACCCTCATCATCAACCTTTGCGAGACTCCCCATCGATCTCTCATACCCCCATCTCTCCCCCTCAACCATACACATAATACCCCCCTGCACACCACACACATCCCACCCCCTGCACCTCACATCACTCTCCCCCCTGCACCTCACATCTCTCTCCCCCCTGCACCTCACATCTCTCTCCCCCCCTGCACCACACATCTCTCTCCCCTCCTGCACCTCACATCTCTCTCCCCCCTGCACCTCACATCTCTCTCCCCCCTGCACCTCACATCTCTCTCCCCCCCTGCACCACACATCTCTCTCCCCTCCTGCACCTCACATCTCTCTCCCCCCTGCACCTCACATCTCTCTCCCCCCATGCACTTCACATCTCTCCCCCCCCTGCACCTCACATCTCTCTCCCCCTGCACCTCACATCTCTCTCCCCCTGCACCTCACATCTCTCTCCCCCCCTGCACCTCACATCTCTCTCTCCCCCTGCACCTCACATCTCTCTCCCCCCCTGCACCTCACATCTCTCTCCCCCCTGCACCTCACATCTCTCTCCCCCCTGCACCTCACATCTCTCTCTCCCGCTGCACCTCACATCTCTCTCTCCCCCTGCACCTCACATCTCTCCCACCCAACCAATTTCAGCAGCCCCCCCGACCCATTTCAGCAGCCCCCCAGCCAATTTCAGCAGCCCCCCAACCCATTTCAGCAGCCCCCTGCCCATTTCAGCAGCCCCCCAGCCCATTTCAGCAGCCCCCCAATCCATTTCAGCAGCCCCCCAACCCATTTCAGCAGCCCCCTGCCCATTTCAGCAGCCCCCCAGACCATTTCAGCAGCCCCCCCAACCCATTTCAGCAGCCCCCCCAACCCATTTCAGCAGCCCCCCAACCCATTTCAGCAGCCCCCTGCCCATTTCAGCAGCCCCCCAACCCCTCATGGATGAACTACCCCCCATGTTACCTGATGGCGGCGGCGGCAGCAGCAGCAGAGGTGGTGGCGGCGGAGGCAACAGATGGCAGCAGGGAGAAGCGCGAGTGATGCGCGCTCTAGCAGCAGACCCCGGAAGTTCCGAGTCGCGCTACACTGCTAGAGCGGTAGAGGGGGGGGGAGCGCGCTGTCACACACTGCTGGAGCGCGGTCCTATTGGAGCGCGCTCCTTCCTTCCCTACCAGGGAAGGGGGGGTGAAGTGGGGGGGGGGAAGGGGGGTGAAGTGGGGGGGGGGGAAGGGGGGTGAAGTGGGGGGGGGGGGAAGGGGGGTGAAGTGGGGGGGGGAAGGGGGGTGAAGTGGGGGGGGGAAGGGGGGTGAAGTGGGGGGGGTGAAGTGGGGGGGGGGGTGAGTGAAGTGGGAATGGGGTGAGTGAAGTGGGAATGGGGGGAGTGAAGTGGGGATGGGGGGAGTGAAGTGGGGAGGGGGGGAGTGAAGTGGTGGGGGGGGAGTGAAGGGGGGGGGTTGGAGGGAGCCGTCGCGGGCCGCACAGGGTGTCCCGGCGGGCCGTATGTTGTGCAGGCCTGTATTAGAGGCTAATACAGTAAGAAAACACGGGTATGCACAAACCAAAAAGTGCCCATCTCAGCTATCTCCTGACTCAGGAGGGGTGCAGACTAGTGAATATTAATATCATATAGTTAGTTCCCTCTAGAGGGTAAACTCTCATGAGCAGGGTCCTCATTACCTCCTGTATCTGTCTGCGCTTGTCTGTCCTTATATGTACGTCATTCTGTTTATGTAAATTGATGTCACTCTTCACACCAGCTGTACCGCCCTGCAAAATATGTTGACGCTTTACAAATAAACGATGATAATAATAATAATGTCTACCAAAGAAAAGGCCCTTTTTACCAGCAGCACTCAGAGAGAAAGACTCCTAATTATCTTCCAATGAAATGTAACCTTTATTAAATAGCTTAAGAGTAAAACGTCTCGTGACATTCAAATCAGTTAAACAATCTCTGAGCGTGAAGTCACATTTAATATGTAATGGCTGCAAGCAATTATAGCTAGGGTGTGATTTAGCTCTGGGTTATTCGGGTCTATTTCCTTTATGAGAAAATGCTCAATGTGCACTGTTGAATTTGAACAATTTCTGTTTTGTTAGTGTGTTCTCTAACTGCAACAAAATATGATCATTATATTTAATTAAAAGGATTAGCCAATAATAAGCTACAGCATCATATAGCTTTATATACCATTAAAGAGAAAAGACAAAGTGACACAAACCATATCTAAATAAGGTGCAACATAAAAGCTAGTGTATATATATATATATATATATATATATATATATATATATATATATATATATATATATATATATAATCATTTAGATAATTTAGTGATTTAATCATTTTATCTCCCTGTGCCTCAGGCACCAAAATTATATTGTAAGTTCTGCAAAGCACCTGCAAAATTCTAAGTGCAACTATGCATAGACTGTCAGGAAAATAATTCTTATAAATAAAAGAGCTGTTACAAAACAAATAATAGAATGATGTTACTATGTTATTATACTCACATCATATCCTGCATTATAGCCATTTACTCACATCATATCCTGCATTATAGCCATTTACTCACATCATATCCTGCATGATAGCCATTTACTCACATCATATCCTGCATTATAGCCATTTACTCACATCATATCCTGCATGATAGCCATTTACTCACATCATATCCTGCATGATAGCCATTTGCTCACATCATATCCTGCATGATAGCCATTTACTCACATCATATCCTGCATGATAGCCATTTTTCGAAGCATCTTCAGCAGCGATTTCTTAGTGGCCACATTGTAGTGAGACTTCATCATAGTCCTGGCCTGAATCCTCACCGTCTTATCATCGTCAAGCAGTGATTTTGCCATGTGGCTCACCAGAGTAGGAGCCAGAATCCCGAGCTGTTCAAGGGTTTTCCACGCCGTCAGCCTCTTCACACTACTCTTATCCAGCGTGTCCTTGTAGAGCAGCTTGCATATTTCATCTTTCAGGCTCTGAGGGACCTGGTACGTTTTAAAGATCTTGAGCAGGCCCTCAATGCAGAACTTATATATAAACAAGGGGACGCTGGACATTCTCTTCGCAATAGCATAGATCACCGAAGAGAGGTTGATTTTGCTGAGATTTGCTCCAAGCCAGGAACTCTTTGCTATTTCAGACAATATATCACGGGTGGGTGACTCTTCTGCATCCTGGTCTTGCTCTACTATGTTAAGGATGCTTTCATCCTTGAAATCATCTGGCTCTTCCAGCTCTACGTTGTCCATCATGTCCAAAGGCCAGAGGAACAGCTGCCTCTGAGGTGCCCTCTTCTTTTTGAGATACACTTTCTTGGGGAGACACACGTTCTTGGTGAGGTGACGGCGGAAGGAAGAGTCCAGGAGATGCCATGGTGTTTGGTCCACCCATATAGCTGCTCGGATAACTGAGTTGGGGATGTACCCATCAGGGGCGATTGGCCAATATCTCTGTGAAAGTCCTTCGATCAGTTGTTTGTTACCTGAATGTTTGTAGCTGTCCCGCTCAGGGGGAGGAGGGACATCTTTGTTCTTTAATGCCACATAATGTGTTTTCTGCTTTATAGGAGCATGACCGGTGATCGTGGTCAGCAAACCCTCTTGTATTTCTATTTCCTTCTCTGCACACATGTCCGCATCTTGTATTCTCTGTTGTTGTTTGGGGTCCACATGCCATGTGGCTTCCTGCATGACCGCTTGGATCACTCTATCTTTGCTCCTATTGATTTTTGTTACCTTGTGGTGTTGAGCTTTCTTCCCCAGGTGAAACAATTTTGGTATAAGGACATTGTCAAATGCCACCTGATTGTTGGGTTGAAAGGGTAATGGACTTTCAGTGTAATCCTCTGGCTCTTCTAAGGAAGCTAATGTTTTAAGCATCTCATCTGGAAGGTATATCAGGCACGAGACTACATAAATGTTGTGGTTGAAGCTCACAAGTATATCCCCTCTGCAGCTGCCAAAACATGCGCTTTGTAATTGCTGACTGATACCAAATTCTGCCACAACATTGCCCCTGCCATCCCAAATCCTCACTGTGCCATCCCGTCCACCGGTAAGAATCAAACCCAATGTCTGGCAGTAATCAAAAGAGGTTATAGGCTCTGTCTGAATCTCATTGGTCTCAATAAAACTTTGATTGATGTCTCCACGGAGTAGGGACAAATCATCTACTCCCCACAGCCTGAGTGTATTACTTGCTGTAACAGCGCAGATAAGTCCTGGAACCAGCAGGATTAAACGAAGCTTGCAGGTACAATACAGGTTTGCCAGAGGCTCTAGTCTCACCTCCTTCTGTCTCACTCTCCATCTGGATATGACAATATAGTAATCCATCCCGTAAGAGCATAAAAGCTCAGAATATATAGAATCCACCAGGAGATCTTCACTGGAAGGGCTGTGTAGGGCGATAACGCTACCATTGTGAATTTTGTGTTCTGCCATGAAATAATCATGCGGTGATATTAATCTTATCTGCCCACTTTTGTGACCACTGAATACCAGATGAAGCATGACTTCCCCTACTTTATTCCTGCAGGAAGCAAGGCACAACACATTATCATCTTTGATCTCAGAGGGGCACAGGATGTATTTGGCAGGACAGGGACACATGGATGTGTCCAGGACAAATATTTTATTTGATCCTGTGGCTACAAACAGTTCCTCTATCTCTGGGTCATAGATGTAGTCAATGACTTTCTCCAACACGAGGTAAGGCCAGGTGATGAAGAGCATCTCCCCCGTGACGGGTGATAAGAATCGAATTACTCCATCCTCTGTGGTCGCCACAATTTTGGTTCGTCCTGCGGAATGTTGAACCCTGCTGATCTTTGTGACGGAGGATCCCATGGCGTTAAACAGCCGGTAGAAAGTGTTTAGCATCCATACTGAGAACGTGTAGGTTGTGCGGCAATAGAAGGAATTCTCATCTGCCATCTGGAATTGACGCACCTCATCTTCCATGTTTAGGCTCCTCAAGAGTTCAAAGCCGGTAAGACTCCATTCCTTTACCATATGGTCCATAGAAGCTGTAAGCAGCGAGTGAATGGAGGGACGACATATTATACTGGTGATGCTTCTAAGGTGGGCTCTAATCTCACAGACTCTGTGGCTGGTCTCAAAACTCCACATCTGCAGGTAACCTGCTACGTCTCCTACGTAGAGATGTCTGTGCAGCCAGTTGGTAGCGCTGCAGGTCAAGGACGACCTGAAGTTAGCCTCGAAAGTCCTGACTTCCACTTTCTTCTGATAGTCATAGACCTTGATGGAATTGTCGCACAGAATTACTAACCACTTGTAGTGCTCTTCCACGCTGATGTGATTGACAAACTGCCCGCTCTCCAGCTGAATAACTTTGGAGATGCACAGGAGAGAGAACAGGTTGTGGTTGAAAACCCAAAAGACGATGATGCCCACAGCTCCTGTGATGACCTCGTCTGTGTCCTCACAGTAACACATGCTCACTACAGAGTATGGGCACTTCACAGTTGCCAAGATCTTAATTTGCTGGTTGTGGTCCCCATACACCCGCAGGTGAAAGTCATTACAGAATGTCACCAAGATGCGGTGATGACCACAGTGACACATATGTTTCACGTGGACCTTTTCTTCCATGGGGAATTCCATCTGCTCAACCTCGTTTGTATCAGACTGGCTGTGGATCCAGAGTTTGACCTAATGGAAAGAAGTCAGATATTACATAACAAAACATTAGCTAATGAAAGGAATGTATAACGTGCAATTCTCTGAATATTGTTACAGATGCAACTATCGGTTCATGGCCCAGCTTGTGAGGAAAATCCACAAACATCTCGCAAACACTCTGCAGCATATAGTCCATAGGCGCTGTAGTGGCCCATCGTATTAACACAGCAGGGGTCCCTGTGTTTGAATGGGACTCGCAGCCCGGTAGGATTTACACAGCGTGAGTCCCACTCAAATGCAGGGCCCCCGCTGTGTTCATCCGATGGGCCATTACAGCATCTATGGACCATCCTGAGGATTTTCCCCAACATGTTTATGGAATTCCTCAGAATCTGGGCCAAAACCGACAGTCCCACCTGTATGCAGCAATAATGAATAAGTTTACAAACTGATTTTGTATATACTATATGTATGTACAGAATGTATATCTCTATTTATATAGTACCATCCAGGCACATAGCGCTTCACAGCAGTAATACACGTGACATAATATTATAACACAGTGGGAATAAGCGCTTCAGATATGAAAGCAATAAGGACAGTAGGAGGGTGTTAGGGTAAGTCTGTCTGCAAGGGGTCAAGTTCAGGGCATAGGAGAGGTATAGCATAGACCAGCTGGACTACTTATTCTGTATGCTTCATTCAAGGTGTGTTTTAAGAAATGTCCTAAAGGTGGAGAGAGAGGGTGTCAGCCGGATATTGAGGGGAAGGACCTTCCAGAGGTTTGGAGCAGGCAGTGAGAAAGGTTTTAGGCGGGAGAGTGCTTTTATTACAAAAGGGACAGACAGAAGACATCCTTGAGCAGAACGCAAGATTCGGGCAGATGTATAGCAATAAATTAGGGCTGAGATGTAAGGAAGGGCCGAAGAGTGTATAACCTTGAAAGTGAGGAGAATTTTTTAAATGATACAGAGTTTAATAGGAAGTCAGGAGAGGGATTTCAGCAGGAGAGATGCTGAGACACTTTTAGGTCGAGTAAAGCGATACTAGCAGCAGCGTTTAGGATAGATTGTAGTGGAGACAGGTGAGAGGCAAAAAGGCCAGAAAGTAGAAGATTAGAATAGTCGAGATGGGAGAGGGTCTGCGTTAGAGTTCTAGCAAAGAACTTATCTTTGTAATATTACGGCGGAAAAAAAATCAAAGTTTCTACAGTAGCTACATTGTGAATGTGAGAGGAGAATGTGAGGAAGGAGTCAAATGTAACCCCTAGGCAGCGGGCTTGTGATACTGTGTGTATGATAGTACTGCCACTAGTAATGTGGAATGGGGCAGTCGGGCCAGGTATGGAAGGAAGTATGAGGAGCTCCATCTTTGACATGTTAAGTTTGAGTTGGCGGAGGGTCAACAAGGATGATATAGCGGAGAGACATTCAGAGACTTTGTTCTGTACAGCAGGTGTGGGGTTGAAAGGTAAATGTGTATGTTATCAGCATAGAGGTGATATTTAAACCGAAGAGATGAGATAAGGTCTGAGGAGAGACCCCTGGGGTGCCCCCATAGATTAATCGACAGAGTAGGAGCGGGTGTTAGCAAACAAGACCCTGAAGGTACGATCGAAGAGATAAGAGGAAATCCACAATAGATCCCAAGAGTATGGAGGATGTGAAGGAGAAGAGGGTGGTCCACAGTATCAAAAGCTGCAGAGAGGTGTAATGAATGACCCTTGTCTTTGGCAGCATGAAGGTCATTAGTTATTTCAGTGAGGGCTGTTGCAGTGGAGGGAGCAGTGCGGAAGCCAGATTGTAATCTAGAGAGAAAACGTGGTGATAAAATGGAGTAAGTGAGAGAATACAAGGCGTTCAAGGAGTTTAGAGGCAAAAGGCAGGAAGGATACAGGGCGATAATTAGAGAGGCAGGTAAGGTCAAGCTTGCTGTTTTTGAGTAAGGGTATAACTGTTGCATGCTTGAAGGAGGTGGGAAAGGTACCAGAGTAGAGGGAGGAGTTGAAAATGTGTGTGAGCGTAGGGATTATAGTAGGAACAAGAGGTTTGAGGAGAGCCTTTAAAGAAAGATCCTGTTGTGCAAGAAGACACAATTACTTAATTTACCTTAAAAGAGACATTTTGGTAACATCTTTGGGGACATCAGAAATCCTTTTAGTTTGACACCTCAAATAGGTTTCTACACTATGGCCATATTTACTAAGCAGTGCTACTCTTTAAGGCAGCTTACGGTCCATTCACTTGACCACTCTACAGAACAGACATTTCAGGGGAGCTACGCTTCTTGCAAAGCTGGCAAAAGGGTAATTAATCCTGTACCTTACGTTGTTCATCCAAGCCTTCGCCTTCAAAGTTGACAAAGTAGCTGTCATTGTTACTGGAATAGAAGCCTACAGACTGCAGGAAGTTTGGATAGTGACTAACTCTGTAGACCATCTCGGGTTTGTCATTGAGATAAACCGACGTTGCAAGGTTTTCCTTTCGATCGGTTGAGGAAGCGGAATCCTAAAAGACCCAATCAAAAATGCCATCAATTATGCACCATGCCGGAACCTTCATGAGAGGATCAAGAACAAGATTCCAGAATGGTACAGATATGCTTATTAATACATCTTCACATCTTAATTAACAGGCAGACGGTCTAGAGAAGGGAAAGTGATTTTCTGATCCCAATGAAGAAAATACATTAATTCAAGACTTCTACTGTAGAGTATGTTCATATAGTTCTGCATTTTTTACGGCTATGTTGTATTTTAACTTTTAAGACGGCTATTCCATTGATGTTTTAGGATGTCGGTAAGCCGATTCCTTCATTAACAGCTATGGAATATCATGTGTATAAGAGGGTTACATACCTGCTGATGTTAAAAAAAATAAAAAAAGATTTATGTTGATTAAGATCAGCCTTTGAAAATGTTTCATGCTACATTGAATGATAATGACCAGGTGATCTTATTGGTGTCTATAGATGCACTTAATATGCATAAGTGGGTGATCCTATTGAAATCTATAGGGGTAACCAATGTTTGTAAGGGTAATCCAACTGATTTTTTTATTGTTTTTTTTAAACATCCCTTTTATTACGTTTTACAAATGTAAGGGGTACAGAAATAAAATTAAGAAAGATCCTATTAAATTTCATTGGGGCAACTGCTGTGTGTGATGTGAACC
This sequence comes from Ascaphus truei, assembly GCF_040206685.1. NCBI lineage: Eukaryota > Metazoa > Chordata > Amphibia > Anura > Ascaphidae > Ascaphus > Ascaphus truei. The sequence continues at coordinate 11,103,166 of NC_134489.1, forward strand.
TACTGAAGTCACTGAGGGCAACTTAAGTGTGTATGATGGTGATACAATTGAAGTCTAAGTGGTTAACTAATGTGTTAAGAGTGTGATCCTATTGAAGTGAATTGAGGTAGCTGGTGCTTCTATTTAAGTCTTTAGGGGAAACGAGTGTGTGTAATAGGGCAATCCTGACATTTAACATGATTGCGTTCTGTAGGAGCTAATTACTTGTGTAGTAGAGTTCGTGCGATAAAAGTGAGTGTGATGTTACCATGCTCAGGGTGTATATGTTTATAGGTATCTGTGTACCTTTGCAGACTGCAGTTTCTGGTTGATCTTGAATTGAAGCTCCTTCCATTCTGGAATTAGCCTTGGCATCTGAAACATGGCAAGAAAGGATGTTCGTTCCGACCTAAGATATGGTCCGATTTACAGCACGCGTACGTTTTTCTTTTTCGTCTTAACCTTCCTTGTTTCTCCAACTACAGTTGTCCCTAGCTTCACAAAAAAAGGTTGTGCCAGCTAACTATTATGTGCTTTTTATTCCCACGCTCCCCAGCCAACCTCATTATTAAAACCAATTACAAAACAAAGTCTTTCAAACATCTCCCTTTCATCTTCCAGTGAAAACCAAGTGCTATGGTTGCAACATTAACAAACAAAAGGGTCAAACACTACAATTTTATAGTAACTGGTGGAAACCTCTCTTAATAAATATTTGAAGGGTCCTCCTATACATTAAGGCCTAGAATGTAGATTTCTCTTGGTGTTCTGAGAAGTTTGTTTTCCCAGCAACTATTGCCAAGGGTAGAACTCTGTAACAGAACTCTCAGATTTCTCTCTGGCCCAGTCATTATATACAGTATATGTTATACAAAAGTTGAACGGCAATATTTTTTTCCGAATAATAATTGTACAAAATCTTGGTTATAGGTTGTATTTTTATAGAGCTAACTAAATTCACAGTGCTTTACAATTTTTACAAACATTACAATATGGGGATCTAATACTACCAATGGTATAAACATCAAGACAGAAACGTAACACTGGGAGACGTCCCTACCCTGAATAGCTTACATAGTTACATAGTTACATAGTTACATAGTTACATAGTTACATAGTTACATAGTAGGTGAGGTTGAAAAAAAAAAAAGACATATACGTCCATCAAGTTCAACTTATGCTAAATTTACAATCTAATTGGTATGTGGGGAGACTGATAAATGAACAAATGGGAGGATCCAGGGCACTACGGATTTTCATGAAAATAAATTTATTCCAGGCACACACAACGTTTCGAGCTGTACAAAGTGACTGGCCAGTCACTTGAGAAAGAGCTTTGTACAGCTCGAAACGTTGTGTGTCCCTAGAATAAATTTATTTTCATGAAACTCCGTAGTGCCCTGGATCCTCCCATTTGTTCATATATCTTGAAATTACACCAGACAGGTTATTTCCCTGAGCCACGGAGCACCGGTACCTCTAACTGCAAGTATATTGCTGCTTTATTATACTCTTACAGGTGTGCTAGACATTACCCTTTTGTTTGGGAGACTGATAAAAACATAATACATTTTGTGTGCATTGGTTACACTGTGTATAAGAACCTAGTGTAGTGTAAGGAGTAGTGGTAATCCAGGACTACCTAAACACTTTATTGAACAGGTGAGTTTTCAGATGGGTTTTGAAGCGAAAAGGTGCTTGGTGGACATTGAGAGGGAGTTCCAGAGGTAGGGTGCATGCAGCATGTGATAAGTGTTGTAGTGTAGGCGTGAGAGACCTGTATGACAAGGAGGAAAGAGAAAAGGCAGCCTGAGCAGAGCGCAGAAAGTGAGTAGGAATATAGCGAGAGGTTGAAGTTGAGATATATGAGGGGCAGAGGAATGAAGAGCCTTGAAGGAGAGAATCATTGTGTAGTGAGTTTAGAGTTTAATAAGGAGCCAACCGATAGTATTCAGGAGGAGAGAAGCAGAGAATGTTGCAGTAGTCCATATGGGAGAGAATGAGGGCATGCTTTAACATTTTAGTAGCACACAGGGCCGCAGAGAGGGGGGGACAGCAGAGGCTGGTGTTCTAGGCCCGCTGGCTGGGGGGCGGGGGGAGGGGTGAAGGGCTGGCCAGCGCTTCAAATTTGCCCCGAACTCTGGCCAGGCCCTGCTTCCGGTCACGCCCGGGCTCCGGCTCTCAGCAGCCTGTAAGCTTCCTCCTCTCTGTATTCCAGGCCGCTGAGCTTCCACTGACGGCGCGCAATGGGGCTCTCTGACGTCAGCACGCCGGAAGTAAACCTGGCCCCGCTTCCGGCGCGCCACGCTCTGATGTCAGAGAGCCCTGTCGTGTACCGGCAGTGGAAGCTTGCCGTTGTGGGACAGAGAAAGGAAGAGGCTTACAGCCAGCTGAGAGCCGGGGCCCGGCCGCGACCGGCAGCAGGGCCTGGCCAGAGGTCAGGGCAAATTTGCAGTGCCGGCGAGGCCCACCACAGACACCGGGCCCGGCCTGACCCAAGGTGAGCCTGTATTTTTATATGTATTGGGGAGGCTGGGTTATTTTTATATGTATTGGGGAGGCTGGGTTATTTTTATATGTATTGGGGAGGTTGGGTTATTTTTATATGTATTGGGGAGGCTGGGTTATTTTTATATGTATTGGGGAGGCTGGGTTATCTTTATATGTATTGGGGAGGCTGGGTTATTTTTATATGTATTGGGGAGGCTGGGTTATTTTTATATGTATTGGGGAGGCTGGGTTATTTTTATATGTATTGGGGAGGCTGGGTTATTTTTATATGTATTGGGGAGGCTGGGTTATTTTTATATGTATTGGGGAGGCTGGGTTATTTTTATATGTATTGGGGAGGCTGGGTTATTTTTATATGTATTGGGGAGGCTGGGTTATTTTTATATGTATTGGGGAGGCTGGGTTATTTTTATATGTATTGGGGAGGCTGGGTTATTTTATATGTATTGGGGAGGCTGGGTTATTTTTATATGTATTGAGGAGGCTGGGTTATTTTTATATGTAATGGGGAGGCTGGGTTATTTTTATATGTATTGGGGAGGCTGGGTTATTTTTATATGTATTGGGGAGGCTGGGTTCTTTTTATATGTATTGGGGAGGCTGGGTTCTTTTTATATGTATTGGGGAGGCTGGGTTCTTTTTATATGTATTGGGGAGGTTGGGTTATTTTTATATGTATTGGGGAGGTTGGGTTATCTTTATATGTATTGGGGAGGCTGGGTTATTTTTATATGTATTGGTGAGGTTGGGTTATCTTTATATGTATTGGGGAGGCTGGGTTATTTTTATTTGTATTGGGGAGGCTGGGTTATTTTTATATGTATTGGGGAGTGTAACAGGGGACTTATCCCTGTTCAGTAATGTGCCTTTAATCTAGCAGTGTGGTGGTTAACTTCTGGTAGTTAATTACTAAACACGACCTGCCTGATTGAGATGGCTTACAAAAGCCTGTCTGTTCAAAAAGGAAGTGAGAACTCTTTAGCTGACACCTGAGCTGAACTTGGAGACACACTTGTTTTGAGCTCTGCCAAAGTTAGCAGAGCTGATTTCAAGACACAAGGCCCAAATAAGACTTCTAAACCTGGATGCTGATTTTCTGTGCACGCTCAGTGCAGTTCCAGGAGAGCAGCGAAGCTTACTCTACAGCTGATAAACAGATAAGACTTTCACTATTAAGAGACTGCTTATACTGTATCTGCTTATTTTCATGCTATGTTTGGGGCTTGGGAGAAATGCTTGACTAGGGAGATGTGAATTGGTTGCATATTGTTTTCACTAGAATTACTCCCAAGTGAATGGAAGCTTTGTTCCCCCCCCCCCCCTGTGTTTGGATAATTTTCCTGATGAAAAGGAACAGGCACAATAAAGCCTATTATAATTTCACGTTATAAAGCCTCCTAATTGCGTACCTCTGTGAACGTCCATCCACATATGGTGTCAGAAGTGGGATAAGAGGTATCCTTGTAGTTAAAAAGGACCGGAGTTTTTATGTGAAATTTTTTGTTATGTTTTTTTGCCTACAAACAGTCTAAACAACTTGGAGAGAAAAAAACCCCTCATGCAGCAGAGATCAGATTTAAAGGGACACACACCACTGAAAGTTACACTGCACTGAAACTTACAAAACCACAGATGGACTCTTTTCCCCAATCCCAAGAGACTGCTGAAGCAGGTAAACCTTTAATTACCTATCACAAAGTGTAATACGGTCATTGAAATAGGGATTTTGCCTTCTAGCCATAGTCAGGGTTCAAGAAGTGAGTCAGCCCTTAAAAAGGGATAGGTTTTTCTTGTTTTCAAAAGTTTCGCTGAAGCAGTGAAAACAGATGGTGACACACGAGTGGTACTGATTTTGCAAATAAAGGTTGCCACACCGCATAGGGCTACCAGCTGTGAATGGAGTATATGCAGAAAAGTGTGAAAATTGATAAAGACTGTGCTGAAGCAGGGGTATTTTTAGCAAACAAATGCTGGGTGTAAAATTGCCCTATAAAGAAAAAGTTTTTTCAAAGCCAATTGCTGAGTGTTGAGTCCACTGCAAAGAATGTTTTTTTTTCTGCAAGTAAAAAAGTATGCCTATTATCTTGAGAGCAAAACAGACACCCAAAGTGTGAAGTGTGAATGCCATAATACCCAAAGATGAGACTGAAAATGACTGAACTCAGGCAGAAAACCAAATTCTGTTGCTGAAGCGGAGGGATTTCACCCAGCAAATAAATGGTGTATAGCAAATAGACTTTTTTACCTAGCAACTGCACAATCTTGTATACCTGATAAGAGAAAATGCATGTACAGTACTGCTGATATTGGAAAAAAAAAATTACCCAAGAAAGAAAAAATCTACAGAGATGCCTGTGAGAGCCATGACCTCTACAAGCAAAATATGCCCATCTGTAGGACTATCACAATTGGGGGTTCTAGCAAATACAGTGGCAACAGCTGCAATAGCGCCTCCTGAGGTCAGGAAGAAAATGACACCTGATAGCCTAAAAATGGAGGACAAGATGCAGCGTTCCTGTAATGAACCCTACCCCACTGAAGAGTGGCCCTTCCAGTCCAATAAAGAGGAAGACATCTCTTACGGGGAACCCGAACCAAGTCACACCCACAAAACACCCCAAGAATGGTGGGGGTGCCTGAACTGGGCATGAACAGAAAAGACCGCTCCCTTTGATGACGAATATGATCAGCAGGAGACAGAGCGGGAGCAGTGGATCACCGAATATTTCCATCAGCTATTACAGTTGCAAGAAAAGCCGGGTGGATCCAGTGACGCTGCTAAAACTTCAAATGAAGATGGAGAACCCAGTATCCCTGAAGGGACGGTGTCATCCAAATCAAAAAGGAAGAAAAAGAAAAGCGGTTTTTAACTTACTGTGGAAGTAACAGACATGTCCGCAGATCGTGTGGAGAAAAAGGGGGACCGAGATGCCCTGCAGGCTAGAGAAAATTGAGAATTCGTCCCACGTATAACTGAATATCCAGAGGGCCCAAGGCAGAAGTTGTGTACCCCAAAGAAGTGTCTGTCCGGTGCCAACAGTGAGGAACCCTCAACCAGTCATCCCAGGGAAGTGGAGCCGGAACCAGTGAGTAACCAGCCCTGAAGACGCCCTGAAAATTGCCAGGCATGACTGTGATCTGCTCTGTGAAGAATTGGAAAGGGAAAAAAATAATAATGCTGAGCTACAGAAGACTGTGCTCGCAATTTACTCTGCGGCCAAGACTGAATTGGAGGATCTCAAGACTGAGCTAGATACTGCAAAGGCTACTATTTCTGCCATGGATGTAAAGCAGAGCCAGTCTGACAAAATGGTGGCTACGCTAAAGCGGAAGTATGAGGAGGCACTGAAGCAAATGACAGTCTTCCAGCAAGAGGTTCACACTCTGCGCATAGAGTTGAATGCCTCACGACAGGAGGTCAACAGTGGCCGGATAGAAGTGGACGTAGCTCAGAAAGAGGTTCAGACACTCCACAGAGCACTGGATGCCTCACATCATGAGACCAACAGCTGCCGCACAGACCTGGAAGTTTCCAGAAAGGAACTACACAGTCTCACTGAGGAGCTGGACGTTTCAAGGAAAACTATCCTACATCTTAACTTAGATCTCAAAGTCTCTCAGAAGGAGCTTCAGAACTTAAACCTGGAGATGGAAGTCTCACGCCAGGAGACAGCCCGCCTCCAAGCAGATGTGCAAAAATGGAAGGTGGACTGCAAGGAAGCCCTGAATAGTACAGAGACTGAAAAAAGAGAAAATTTAAGATCAAAAAAAGAAAATTCTGAGTTGACAGAATACATCAAGGGAAAGAATGAAGAGCTGCACAGCACCAGTATCCCACAGTAACTAATGCCCGTGAGGACAAGGGTACAGTGAGAGTTGGGGACTCCACGCAACTTCAAAACAAAAATACGAAGTTTGAGCCACCAAAGAAAGCACTAGCCAAACCTACAGTTGCCCAACAGGCAACAAACAGAGGTAGGAGTGCAGAATCCTTTGCTGAAGAAGCTGAACTGGTGACTCCGTGGTGTGGAGAAGCTGCAGAAAGACCGCTTCAAGAGCAGAAAACTCCAAGGGCTAGTCCTAACTGCTCTACATCTGTTGCCATACACTTTGTCTACAAAAAGAGGAGTGCCCGACGCAACAAATCTCAAGACCGCGCAAGCAATAAGAAGACTTTACGTGGAAAAAGTCCTCCTCTAGCGACTGAGGAGTGCTGATCTCAAGCACCTTCGGGAGGAGACAAAAATAAACTGGAGAAAGGGCTCCAATCCCAGCGGGACAGAAGGTTCTCTTCCTCCATCCACTCTCATTCAAGTCACAGAAAGATCTCGAATGAGAGTGGAAGGATGGGCTTTAGCCGTGGTAAGCCCGAGCTTCCCACAAACAGGGGAGGTATGTAACAGGGGACTTATCCCTGTTCAGTAATGTACCTTTAATCTAGCAGTGTGGTGGTTAACTTCTGGTAGTTAATTACTAAACACCACCTGCCTGATTGAGATGGCTTACAAAAGCCTGTCTGTTCAAACAGGAAGTGAGAACTCTTTAGCTGACACCTGAGCTGAACTTGGAGACACACTTGTTTTGAGCTCTGCCAAAGTTAGCAGAGCTGCTTTCAAGACACAAGGCCCAAATAAGACTTCTAAACCTGGATGCTGATTTTCTGTGCACGCTCAGTGCGGTTCCAGGAGAGCAGAGAAGCTTACTCTACAGCTGATAAACAGATAAGACTTTCATTATTAAGAGACTGCTTATACTGTATCTGCTTATTTTCATGCTATGTTTGGGGCTTGGGAGAAATGCTTGACTAGGGAGATGTGAATTGGTTGCATATTGTTTTCACTAGAATTACTCCCAAGTGAATGGAAGCTTTGTTCCCCCCCCCTGTGTTTGGATAATTTTCCTGATGAAAAGGAACCGGCACAATAAAGCCTATTATAATTTCACGTTATAAAGCCTCCTAATTGCGTACCTCTGTGAACGTCCGTCCACAGGGAGGCTGGGTTATTTTTATATGTATTGGGGAGGCTGGGTTATTTTTATATGTATTGGGGAGGCTGGGTTATTTTTATATGTATTGGGGAGGCTGGGTTAGTTTTATATGTATTGGGGAGGCTGGGTTATCTTTATATGTATTGGGGAGGCTGGGTTATTTTTATATGTATTGGGGAGGCTGGGTTATTTTTATATGTATTGGGGAGGCTGGGTTATCTTTATATGTATTTGGGAGGCTGGGTTATCTTTATATGTATTGGGGAGGCTGGGTTATCTTTATATGTATTGGGGAGGCTGGGTTATTTTTATATGTATTGGGGAGGCTGGGTTATTTTTATATGTATTGGGGAGGCTGGGTTATTTTTATATGTATTGGGGAGGCTGGGTTATTTTTATATGTATTGGGGAGGCTGGGTTATTTTTATATGTATTGGGGAGGCTGGGTTATTTTTATATGTATTGGGGAGGCTGGGTTAGTTTTATATGTATTGGGGAGGCTGGGTTAGTTTTATATGTATTGGGGAGGCTGGGTTATTTTTATATGTATTGGGGAGGCTGGGTTATTTTTATATGTATTGGGGAGGCTGGGTTATTTTTATATGTATTGGGGAGGCTGGGTTATTTTTATATGTATTGGGGAGGCTGGGTTATTTTTATATGTATTGGGGAGGCTGGGTTATTTTTATATGTATTGGGGAGGCTGGGTTATTTTTATATGTATTGGGGAGGCTGGGTTATTTTTTATATGTATTGGGGAGGCTGGGTTATTTTTTATATGTATTGGGGAGGCTGGGTTCTTTTTTATATGTATTGGGGAGGCTGGGTTATTTTTTATATGTATTGGGGAGGCTGGGTTGTTTTTATATGTATTGGGGAGATTGGGTATTTTTATATGTATTGGGGAGGTTGGGTTATTTTTATATGTATTGGGGAGGCTGGGTTATTTTTATATGTATTGGGGAGGTTGGGTTATTTTTATATGTATTGGGGAGGATGGGTTAGTTTTATATGTATTGGGGAGATTGGGTTATTTTTATATGTATTGGGGAGGCTGGGTTATTTTTATATGTATTGGGGAGGCTGGGTAATTTTTATATGTATTGGGGAGGCTGGGTTAGTTTTATATGTATTGGGGAGCATAGGGGTATTTTTATATATATTGGGGGGCTTGGGGGAATTTTTATATGTATTGGGGGGTTTGGGGTATTTGTATATGTATTGGGGGGCTTGGGAATATTGTTATATGTATTGGAGTGCTTGTGGGTGTTTTTATATGTATTGGGGGTTTGGGGTATTTGTATATGTATTGGGGGGCTTGGGAATATTGTTATATGTATTGGGGAGGCTGGGTTATTTTTATATGTATTGGGGAGGCTGGGTTAGTTTTATATGTATTGGGGAGGCTGGGTTAGTTTTATATGTATTGGGGAGGCTGGGTTATTTTTATATGTATTGGGGAGGCTGGGTTAGTTTTATATGTATTGGGGAGGCTGGGTTATTTTTATATGTATTGGGGAGGCTGGGTTATTTTTATATGTATTGGGGAGGCTGGGTTATTTTTATATGTATTGGGGAGGCTGGGTTATTTTTATATGTATTGGGGAGGCTGGGTTATTTTTATATGTATTGGGGAGGCTGGGTTCTTTTTTATATGTATTGGGGAGGCTGGGTTATTTTTTATATGTATTGGGGAGGCTGGGTTATTTTTTATATGTATTGGGGAGGCTGGGTTGTTTTTATATGTATTGGGGAGATTGGGTATTTTTATATGTATTGGGGAGGCTGGGTTATTTTTATATGTATTGGGGAGGCTGGGTTATTTTTATATGTATTGGGGAGGCTGGGTTATTTTTATATGTATTGGGGAGGCTGGGTTATCTTTATATGTATTTGGGAGGCTGGGTTATCTTTATATGTATTGGGGAGGCTGGGTTATCTTTATATGTATTGGGGAGGCTGGGTTATTTTTATATGTATTGGGGAGGCTGGGTTATTTTTATATGTATTGGGGAGGCTGGGTTATTTTTATATGTATTGGGGAGGCTGGGTTATTTTTATATGTATTGGGGAGGCTGGGTTATTTTTATATGTATTGGGGAGGCTGGGTTATTTTTATATGTATTGGGGAGGCTGGGTTAGTTTTATATGTATTGGGGAGGCTGGGTTAGTTTTATATGTATTGGGGAGGCTGGGTTATTTTTATATGTATTGGGGAGGCTGGGTAATTTTTATATGTATTGGGGAGGCTGGGTTAGTTTTATATGTATTGGGGAGCATAGGGGTATTTTTATATATATTGGGGGGCTTGGGGGAATTTTTATATGTATTGGGGGGTTTGGGGTATTTGTATATGTATTGGGGGGCTTGGGAATATTGTTATATGTATTGGAGTGCTTGTGGGTGTTTTTATATGTATTGGGGGTTTGGGGTATTTGTATATGTATTGGGGGGCTTGGGAATATTGTTATATGTATTGGGGAGGCTGGGTTATTTTTATATGTATTGGGGAGGCTGGGTTAGTTTTATATGTATTGGGGAGGCTGGGTTAGTTTTATATGTATTGGGGAGGCTGGGTTATTTTTATATGTATTGGGGAGGCTGGGTTAGTTTTATATGTATTGGGGAGGCTGGGTTATTTTTATATGTATTGGGGAGGCTGGGTTATTTTTATATGTATTGGGGAGGCTGGGTTATTTTTATATGTATTGGGGAGGCTGGGTTATTTTTATATGTATTGGGGAGGCTGGGTTATTTTTATATGTATTGGGGAGGCTGGGTTCTTTTTTATATGTATTGGGGAGGCTGGGTTATTTTTTATATGTATTGGGGAGGCTGGGTTATTTTTTATATGTATTGGGGAGGCTGGGTTGTTTTTATATGTATTGGGGAGATTGGGTATTTTTATATGTATTGGGGAGGCTGGGTTATTTTTATATGTATTGGGGAGGCTGGGTTATTTTTATATGTATTGGGGAGGCTGGGTTATTTTTATATGTATTGGGGAGGCTGGGTTATCTTTATATGTATTTGGGAGGCTGGGTTATCTTTATATGTATTGGGGAGGCTGGGTTATCTTTATATGTATTGGGGAGGCTGGGTTATTTTTATATGTATTGGGGAGGCTGGGTTATTTTTATATGTATTGGGGAGGCTGGGTTATTTTTATATGTATTGGGGAGGCTGGGTTATTTTTATATGTATTGGGGAGGCTGGGTTATTTTTATATGTATTGGGGAGGCTGGGTTATTTTTATATGTATTGGGGAGGCTGGGTTAGTTTTATATGTATTGGGGAGGCTGGGTTATCTTTATATGTATTGGGGAGGCTGGGTTATTTTTATATGTATTGGGGAGGCTGGGTTATTTTTATATGTATTGGGGAGGCTGGGTTATCTTTATATGTATTTGGGAGGCTGGGTTATCTTTATATGTATTGGGGAGGCTGGGTTATCTTTATATGTATTGGGGAGGCTGGGTTATTTTTATATGTATTGGGGAGGCTGGGTTATTTTTATATGTATTGGGGAGGCTGGGTTATTTTTATATGTATTGGGGAGGCTGGGTTATTTTTATATGTATTGGGGAGGCTGGGTTATTTTTATATGTATTGGGGAGGCTGGGTTATTTTTATATGTATTGGGGAGGCTGGGTTAGTTTTATATGTATTGGGGAGGCTGGGTTAGTTTTATATGTATTGGGGAGGCTGGGTTATTTTTATATGTATTGGGGAGGCTGGGTTATTTTTATATGTATTGGGGAGGCTGGGTTATTTTTATATGTATTGGGGAGGCTGGGTTATTTTTATATGTATTGGGGAGGCTGGGTTATTTTTATATGTATTGGGGAGGCTGGGTTATTTTTATATGTATTGGGGAGGCTGGGTTATTTTTATATGTATTGGGGAGGCTGGGTTATTTTTTATATGTATTGGGGAGGCTGGGTTCTTTTTTATATGTATTGGGGAGGCTGGGTTATTTTTTATATGTATTGGGGAGGCTGGGTTATTTTTTATATGTATTGGGGAGGCTGGGTTGTTTTTATATGTATTGGGGAGATTGGGTATTTTTATATGTATTGGGGAGGTTGGGTTATTTTTATATGTATTGGGGAGGCTGGGTTATTTTTATATGTATTGGGGAGGTTGGGTTATTTTTATATGTATTGGGGAGGATGGGTTAGTTTTATATGTATTGGGGAGATTGGGTTATTTTTATATGTATTGGGGAGGCTGGGTTATTTTTATATGTATTGGGGAGGCTGGGTAATTTTTATATGTATTGGGGAGGCTGGGTTAGTTTTATATGTATTGGGGAGCATAGGGGTATTTTTATATATATTGGGGGGCTTGGGGGAATTTTTATATGTATTGGGGGGTTTGGGGTATTTGTATATGTATTGGGGGGCTTGGGAATATTGTTATATGTATTGGAGTGCTTGTGGGTGTTTTTATATGTATTGGGGGTTTGGGGTATTTGTATATGTATTGGGGGGCTTGGGAATATTGTTATATGTATTGGGGAGGCTGGGTTATTTTTATATGTATTGGGGAGGCTGGGTTAGTTTTATATGTATTGGGGAGGCTGGGTTAGTTTTATATGTATTGGGGAGGCTGGGTTATTTTTATATGTATTGGGGAGGCTGGGTTAGTTTTATATGTATTGGGGAGGCTGGGTTATTTTTATATGTATTGGGGAGGCTGGGTTATTTTTATATGTATTGGGGAGGCTGGGTTATTTTTATATGTATTGGGGAGGCTGGGTTATTTTTATATGTATTGGGGAGGCTGGGTTATTTTTATATGTATTGGGGAGGCTGGGTTCTTTTTTATATGTATTGGGGAGGCTGGGTTATTTTTTATATGTATTGGGGAGGCTGGGTTATTTTTTATATGTATTGGGGAGGCTGGGTTGTTTTTATATGTATTGGGGAGATTGGGTATTTTTATATGTATTGGGGAGGCTGGGTTATTTTTATATGTATTGGGGAGGCTGGGTTATTTTTATATGTATTGGGGAGGCTGGGTTATTTTTATATGTATTGGGGAGGCTGGGTTATCTTTATATGTATTTGGGAGGCTGGGTTATCTTTATATGTATTGGGGAGGCTGGGTTATCTTTATATGTATTGGGGAGGCTGGGTTATTTTTATATGTATTGGGGAGGCTGGGTTATTTTTATATGTATTGGGGAGGCTGGGTTATTTTTATATGTATTGGGGAGGCTGGGTTATTTTTATATGTATTGGGGAGGCTGGGTTATTTTTATATGTATTGGGGAGGCTGGGTTATTTTTATATGTATTGGGGAGGCTGGGTTAGTTTTATATGTATTGGGGAGGCTGGGTTAGTTTTATATGTATTGGGGAGGCTGGGTTATTTTTATATGTATTGGGGAGGCTGGGTTATTTTTATATGTATTGGGGAGGCTGGGTTATTTTTATATGTATTGGGGAGGCTGGGTTATTTTTATATGTATTGGGGAGGCTGGGTTATTTTTATATGTATTGGGGAGGCTGGGTTATTTTTATATGTATTGGGGAGGCTGGGTTATTTTTTATATGTATTGGGGAGGCTGGGTTCTTTTTTATATGTATTGGGGAGGCTGGGTTATTTTTTATATGTATTGGGGAGGCTGGGTTATTTTTTATATGTATTGGGGAGGCTGGGTTATTTTTTATATGTATTGGGGAGGCTGGGTTGTTTTTATATGTATTGGGGAGATTGGGTATTTTTATATGTATTGGGGAGGCTGGGTTATTTTTATATGTATTGGGGAGGCTGGGTAATTTTTATATGTATTGGGGAGGCTGGGTTAGTTTTATATGTATTGGGGAGCATAGGGGTATTTTTATATATATTGGGGGGCTTGGGGGAATTTTTATATGTATTGGGGGGTTTGGGGTATTTGTATATGTATTGGGGGGCTTGGGAATATTGTTATATGTATTGGAGTGCTTGTGGGTGTTTTTATATGTATTGGGGGTTTGGGGTATTTGTATATGTATTGGGGGGCTTGGGAATATTGTTATATGTATTGGGGAGGCTGGGTTATTTTTATATGTATTGGGGAGGCTGGGTTAGTTTTATATGTATTGGGGAGGCTGGGTTAGTTTTATATGTATTGGGGAGGCTGGGTTATTTTTATATGTATTGGGGAGGCTGGGTTAGTTTTATATGTATTGGGGAGGCTGGGTTATTTTTATATGTATTGGGGAGGCTGGGTTATTTTTATATGTATTGGGGAGGCTGGGTTATTTTTATATGTATTGGGGAGGCTGGGTTATTTTTATATGTATTGGGGAGGCTGGGTTATTTTTATATGTATTGGGGAGGCTGGGTTCTTTTTTATATGTATTGGGGAGGCTGGGTTATTTTTTATATGTATTGGGGAGGCTGGGTTATTTTTTATATGTATTGGGGAGGCTGGGTTGTTTTTATATGTATTGGGGAGATTGGGTATTTTTATATGTATTGGGGAGGCTGGGTTATTTTTATATGTATTGGGGAGGCTGGGTTATTTTTATATGTATTGGGGAGGCTGGGTTATTTTTATATGTATTGGGGGGGCTGGGTTATTTTTATATGTATTGGGGAGGTTGGGTTATTTTTATATGTATTGGGGAGGCTGGGTTATTTTTATATGTATTGGGGAGGTTGGGTTATTTTTATATGTATTGGGGAGGATGGGTTAGTTTTATATGTATTGGGGAGATTGGGTTATTTTTATATGTATTGGGGAGGCTGGGTTATTTTTATATGTATTGGGGAGGCTGGGTAATTTTTATATGTATTGGGGAGGCTGGGTTAGTTTTATATGTATTGGGGAGCATAGGGGTATTTTTATATATATTGGGGGGCTTGGGGGAATTTTTATATGTATTGGGGGGTTTGGGGTATTTGTATATGAATTGGGGGGCTTGGGAATATTGTTATATGTATTGGAGTGCTTGTGGGTGTTTTTATATGTATTGGGGGTTTGGGGTATTTGTATATGTATTGGGGGGCTTGGGAATATTGTTATATGTATTGGAGTGCTTGTGGGTGTTTTTATATGTATTGGGGGTTTGGGGTATTGTTATATGTATTGGGGGGACTTGAGGGTATTTGTACATGTATTGTGGGGCTTGAGGGTATTTTTATATGTGTTGGGGTATTTTGTATATGTATCGGGGAGGGTGGTTTTTTATATGTATGTTTTTATGTATTGGGTGGGGTGTTTGTTAGATGTATTGGGGTCTTTTGTAGATCTATTGAGGTATTGGGGTATTTTTTTTTATATATATATATATATATATGTAGCCAGGTCTCCCCAGCACTCCAGCACCCCCCTCTCCTGACTGCCGATCGCGGGGGCCGCCGCGTCCAATGGCGGTTCCGTCCGGCGATGGCAGGGGAGAGGGCGGTCAGGTCCCGGCTCGGGGGTTGCCGGGGACGCGTGCGGCCGGTTGCCAAGGCCGCACGCGCGTCTCAGGGCTCCCGGCGCTCCCGGAGCCGGGCGGATAGGGCGCCGCCATTGCGTTTCAGTTCGCGCATGCGCAGTAGGTCCCCGGTGGCCCAGATAGCTCGCGCATGCGCAGGGAGGCTGCGAGAGGCAGGGAACAGTTGCGTGAGGGCAGGGAAGGCGCAGGAGAGTCGCGCGAGAGTAGGGATAGCTAGTGAGAGGTTGTGGCGGCCATTAGGGGTTAGTGCAGGCACAGGAAAGGAGCGCACGCGGCCCCAATGTTGTTATAGGTGCCCCGGGACTACAATTCCCATAGTGCTTAGCGAGGGAGGCACCAGGTGCCTCATAGTGGCCAATAGGGCTGAAGGATTGCCCTGGAGGAAGGAGATACATTGTGTGGACTGCAGCTATGCAGTTAGTTGGAGCCGCGGAGCTGAAGGGGAAGGAAGGGTGCAGGGAGTGAGTGAAGCTCCTGCATCGCTTAAGGTCCCCTACATCCCAGGTAGGCCCCAACTCCCCACCAGGTTAGTGGGTAACCATATAAGGGACGGCCCTAGATAGGGAGGTCACCCTTAGGTGTGTAAGGTGCAGGTTTTGCAGTGCCACAGCGGGTAATGCTGTGCGCACTGGCAAATAGGACTGTGTGTGTGTTGTTGCTGCATGTACTGGGCGCAGTGTGTGCAGCGTGTGTGGGAGTCTGCAGACTGACTGTGAGAGCTGTGTGTCTGCTGCAGGCTGTTAGTACTAGCGAGTTAGGAGCTAGTGGTTAGTGAGGTTTATGGACTTGGGGTAGTAGGGGAGGGGGGTAGGTTATTAACCCCGCAGGCCCTAGGAGTTTCCCCCAAGTCACCTCAGGTTGCGGTACATCAGGGACAGGCCCTAGGTTAGGGTTCCTGTCACGCTACTGCCCGTTAGAGAGATAGGGATTCAGCGGCGGTTGCTGTTCCCGTGAAGCGGTTGGACCCACGTTGGGGTTCTGGAGAATATCACCTGGATAGGATCAGACGGATGCATCGCACGTCTGACCCTTTGAGAAGATTGTTGCAGGCCCGAGCACCGGAGTGCTCGGCAGGTAACTTTGAATCCTATGTGCACCAACAGGCCTAGTAGTTCTTAGTGACTGCGCAGTCACCCACGATCTCCGTAGGAGTACGGGACATTGGGTGGAGATTACCGGACACTGGGCGGGAACACCAGACATTGGGCAGAAGGTGATACGGTTATAGCATAAGGTTATGATGTTGTGTAATGTCTTATATGTGTGTTAGTAAAGTGTTTGTTCATTAAGTAAACCTGTTATCCATAATACTGGTGTATGTGGTTTCTGAGTGGGTTCCTATGTAGGGTCATTCTACATTTCCATAGAATCCTGCATAGGTGGAGGCGCTGAAAGAAGATACGTTCCAGAGGATTCACCCCAGGCTCTCACTAGCGGAGGCTCAGACCTCCTGTGAGCCGGCAGGTATACGCACCACACCGGTAACACCACATGTTCTACGCACCCACACTATATATGCGATTGGGTGGGGTGGAATACCCATTACATATATATAGTCATTGGTATTGTAGTTTGCACTCACGTTCTCCAAAGAAGGCAGATGCTTGTCCCATAGATGAAGTATAGGCATACAGTAACCAAGGGAATCCTGATGACAAAAAGACAGCACACCGCAGGTATAGTCCAAAAAAATGTGTATTGTGAACACAAGGCAGCCAATGTTTTGGTCCTTGTAGAGGGACCTTCCTCAGGGCGGTGCCCTGAGGAAGGTACCTCAACGAGGACTGAAACGTTGGCTGCCTTGTATTCACAATACACATTTTTTTGGACTATACCTGCGGTGTGCTGTCTTTTTGTCATCAGGATTCCCCTGGTTACTGTATGTATATATATATATATATATATGTAGCCTGGAGCTGCCGTGGCTCATGGAGACCCCCCTCCCTTGGAGCAGCGTGGTCGCGGGTGCCGCCGGAGTCAGCGACGGACCCGACGGCTGCTTCCAAGGGTGGGGGCCGGAGCAGGGAGCAGCGCATCTCCTCCGGTATGCAGCTGGTTGCCGGGGACGCAATCGGGCCGTTGCTAAGGCCGCGGTCGCATCGCTAGGGTCCCGGCGGCTAGCGAAGCAGGGCGCCGCCATTGTCCGTGCGGTTGCGCATGCGCAGGAGCCAAATAGAGCCCAAGGCCCACAGGTAGCTCGCGCATACGCAGTACAGGATTGCCAGCCCCCAGGGTGCATAGGGGCAGAGCCACATGACACCAGGGAGCCAATAGGGCTGGAGAATGACTCGGCAGAAACAGAAAGATACATTTCGCGCGCTGAGGCCACGCCAGTCAGTCAGACCCAGGAGCAGCCAAGGGAAGGAGGTAGGGTGCAGGAGTCAGTGACTCCCTGCACTAGGCCAGCAGCCCCCAAGGCCCAAGTTAGCTCTGAGTCGCCCAGTGGAGGGAGTGTTGCCAGGGACAGCCCTCAGGTTAGGGACCCTGTCACTTACAGCAGTTGGAGATGGGAACAGAAGGGGAAGGAAGGGGAAGGAAGGGTGCAGGGAGCAAGTGAAGCTCCTGCACCGCGCAAGATCCCCCACATCCCAGGTAGGCCCCAACTCACCAAGAGGCTAGTGGGGTAATTGATAAGGGACGGCCCAAGATAGGGACGCTGCCCTTAGTGTCAGTGTGCTGTCTTGTCAGGGTCACGGCTGTCAGTGCCGTGAGGTCTGACAGGCAGGCACAGTGTTGTGCAGCACGTTGACTGCAAGCATCCAGTGAGTCACAGCTTGTTGCTGCAGGCGCTGGGATCAGTTAAGTAATAGTCAGGACTGGGAAGAGTTAGGGGAGTGGGGCAGGTTATTAACCCCTGTAGGCCCCTAGGAGTTTCCCCCTAAGCCATCAAGGTTGCTGTGCTGTAGGGACGGCCTATAGTACAGTATTGTCCATGTAGTTTGTGAAGTCAGTTAGGGACTCAGCGGGCGCTGCGCCTCCGTGCAGCGAGGTGGGCGCAGCTCATCGTTGCGGCGGCAGTAGTCCTCCGGGTGGGATCGTCCTGGAGGTGGGTCCAGTGTTCTTCGGTCGCCGGATCCTTTGTGAAGCCAGTTGGAGATCCGAGCACGGGAGTGCGCGGGCAGGTACTATTAAATCAACAAGTGCACCAACGGGCCCTTAGTTTAATAGTGACTGCGCAGTCACCCATTGCCTCTCTCTTCAAGAGTGCGGGACATTGGGTGGAGTTTCTATGGACACTGGGTGGGATCACCTGGTGTTGGGGAAGCGTCCTGCGCGATGCCGTTAGTGTCTCCTCTAGAGAGGGACACCTGTTACTTTGAGTGTGATAATATATGTGTTTCTTATGTTCCAAAGTAAAAGGTATTTGGTTATCTCACATATCGTGTGTATGGTTATTGTATGATGTCCTGCGAGGAACAATTCCTGCTCTGCTAGGAACCATCGCAGGTGGAGGCGCTGCACCGAGTAAGTGGTTACTCATAGTATCTTATAATTGTCCCAGGTTCCCCTTGGCGGAAGCTCAGCCCTCCTGTGAGCCAACAGGTAACGCACCACACACCTGGTAACACTATATGTTCCTTGCACCCACAATATATCTGCGATTGGGGGGGGGAATGCCCGTTACACATATATATATATAAAACAATACATATAAAAAAAAACACATATACAATACATATGAAAAAATAGTTATATACTATATATATGTGTGTGTGTGTATGGGGGGGTTAAATGTATTGGGCGGTTTTATATGTATTGGGGAGGTGGGATTTTTGTATGTATTTGGGGGGAGTGGAGAAGGTTGTATATATTTTGGGGGGTGGGGACTTATTTTGTATGTATTTGGGGGTGGGAAGTTTTTTGGTATATATTTTGTGGGGGGAATTGTGTGAGGGGGAGGGAATGAGTGAGAGTGGGTTACTTGACAGAGGGAAAGGAGCGAGGGGGTGAGTGAGGAAAATAGGGAGTAAGACGTAGGGGAGAGAAATACATGTGAGGCGGGGGCAGGGATTGCGTGAGAGCGGGGTAATTGATGGAGGGGGTGAGAGTGAGAGGTGAGACGGAGAGAAATCTATGGGAAGAGGGAGGAAAATAGAGGGGGCTCACGAGGTGTGAAATGAGGCTCGCACCACTGCCGACAGGGAGGGGGGGGGGGGGCGGTCAGAACTGTAATCCTGGGCCCCGTAAATCTGTCTGCGGCCCTGCATTATAGAATTGTTTTTTGGGCTAGTAGAGCATGTAAAATATTTATGATGTTAAATGTGTGCGATCTGTAAACAGTATCGAGAGCTGGAGTCGCGAGTGAATGCCAGCAGACAATGGCCACTATCATTTTCAGTGGTGAAGCACTCGCGGTCTCCTTCTAACGCAAGTGCACAGATTGTTTAGGTGTGTTTGTTCCTGCTATTGAGCTTGTGGTAAGCAAAATACCCTGTGCAGTGGGAGACCCCAGCCCGTATGGAGCCGCGCTGTCAACTGGATCAGTGCCGGGTATGTTATGCACTGTACCATGGTGAGGGGTCTGTGTGCTTGAATCTACTGGGTATTTCTGGAAGATGTTAGCCGGACATAGATATTACCCAGGATACACACCGTCATATCCTCATTCACGACAAAGATAAGCGATGGCGGCCGGGCTCGTAGGTATATGTGTGTGTATCGGGGAGATGCGAAGCCCACATATAGATAAAGGGTGTATGGTAAACTAGCGCTGAGCCCTGCAGTGTAACGCGTAGCTCACCACAAACGAGGCGCGACCGCGGGGCTGAGGTAGGGAATTAGATAGAACGCCGACCCCAACCGCGAGGGCGCGTCTAGTGTGTAGGATTGTCGTGCAGGCCGGATCAGGATAATAGAGGTCAACGTAAACAAGGTACTTGCCGTGTCCAGGAGTTAGAGTAGTGGATCGTTGGGGTATGTAGCCGGAGTCAGGATTGGAGGGAGTAGAGTAGTCGTATCCAAGCCAAGGTCAGTGCAGGAGAGAGTCACAGGTAGATATCCAGGCAGGGTCAGGCAGCAAGATCAGGCAGACAGATTCCAGGAGATGAGGTTCAGCGTCACGCTAACAGGAGTTATGCTCGGCAATGATTGAGAGTTCCAGGAGCATATTTAAGGGCCCTCCCACCAATGGGAGGCAACCAGGAAGTGGAGCTGCGGTTCAGGATAGGCTGCTGGATCATGCAGGTGCGTCCTTTTGAACAGCCAATTGCAACCACATTAGAGCGTGGACGCGTTGCGCGCAACCCGCGCATCACGTGGGCGACCCAGTCGTGCGCCGTCATTGCGCATCACCACACCTGTGCCAGTATGGGGACGGAAGCCAGAGGTGGGATCCGCCGGAACTGAGGAGGAGCGCGGAGCAGGTCTGATGTCAGGGCGGGGTTGGGACCGAGGGGCAGAGACTGAAGCCCGACGAGAAGGCCACGCACCCCGCACGTGCCAAGCATCAGGTCCCGAGGATCAGGAGCCCCCCGTGTCCAGAGAGAGAAGGCCGACGGGGTGCGTGCAGTACCTGCGCGCCGCTCATTAGTACCACCGCTGGGTTGCTTGGTTTGAGTACCACAGAGATCAGAGTGGCAAGTATGTGTTAAGGGGCTAGATGTACCAGAACGGCGAATCCTCACATGCAGCTTGCCGGATCAGTATCTATTCTGGAGCCAAAGGGAATACGCTGGGTAATATATGGCCAGACAGCTTAACTAGTTCCTTTTACAAGCAAAACAAGTTTTTTGTCTTTTCTTCACTTGTTTGGAAAGCAGCAGGTATACAAAGTACTTGCAGATGGTGTAGTGGGAGAGAACTTCTCTACAATGAGGGTGCTTATAGTGGGGAAAAAGTAAAAAACGATACTCTTACCAAGAGGTTCAAGGCATGAGTATACTTAGCTGTGGTAGAAAGAAAGAAAATGGAGGGTGTCTAACAGGAACAGAGATTGGGCTGGTTAAACTCTGAATACAGGCAGGGGGCAATGGAACAGTCCACTATGCCAGGGGAATTACAGGGGTTGGCACGGCAACCAACTCCAGCAAGCTTGAATATGAGAACATAACTAAATGTATCCATTTACACCTTGTCACGGTAACTTATGACAAGGTTATAATATACACACCAAAAATATAACTGGGTTGAATTGAACACGACTTAGATATGATAAATTAGAGTTTATTCTTTAAAGAAGGTCAACACACAAGATATACAAGTAACAGGCAAAATATAGACACTTACTTAGGGTTGGAATGGGGATGATGAAATAATCAGGAAACAGGATTAGCAATTCATCAGCATCAAATAGTTGGTAACTTGAAACACGAACAACACGACTAACAACTGAGGATAGGCTGGACACTGGTTTATATGCAATCTCCAGGCTATACCTTATTATTGAGTGCAGGCCATTGGAGAACAATTACCTGCACCCAATCTCTCCTTGCCACCTCACCTGAGGGGCACCATAATACCTGCCCACTGGGTGGGTAATATTCTAAACAGGGGGCTTATTTTCTCAGTCCCCCTCCCACTAGCCTGGCGTCTTCAAGTCTAGCTTGGCCCAGGATGCCCTTTGTCCAAGGTGTGAATTACCACACTCAATCTCAAGTCCCCATGTCCTGCCTTCTGTTGTGCTTGCATACATAAGCAGGGTGGGGGAGTCTTTGATCAGGAGTTTTATGTTCGGCCATTTGTCAGCCATCCGGAACATTAACATAGCAGATGGGCTCTGAGTTTTCATACAAGACCCAAAATACAATTCATAGTTTAATATCTACACATATCAAAATAATCGGTTCTGTTGGGCCCAGTGGGCTGATACTTGCCAATCCCTCATGCCGGAGGGGGTTCTACATAGTGGCCAAGTTTCAGCTCCCTGCGACCCCCAGAACCGGAGATACACCAATGCAGGTTAAAACACTTTTTAAATACAGGATTCTTCCCTTTAAAAATGAATCTCTGCTTTTCACTCTTTCCCCATTGAAATCAACGGGCTCCGCCGCCATAGGCGTTCAATGGAGCAACTCCGCCGTTGAAGTCAATGGGTTCCCCCGCCATAGACTTTCAATGGGGAAACTCCGCCATTGTCGTCTATGGGACTTCTCCGCCATAGCCTTTCAATGGGGAAACGCCGCCATTGACGGCTATGGGGAAAATCACCAATCTTTACATTTGTCCATACTCCGTCTGGTTGTTCGGAGAAGGCTGGAAAGGGTCATGCATTCATGCCGGAACCGTAGCTACATGCGACCCAAATCCCAGCCCTCTGGTCCTCGCAGAACCGGAGATATGGACTTACACTTTTAACTGTTTCGGACTTAGCCGTTTTCACGCCACGCGGTTTTCTCCCATTGGAATCAATGGCCGGCGCCGCCATAGGAAATGCATGGGCGAGCGCCGCCATTAGATTCAATGGGACCTCCGCTCCGCCATTGAAGTCAATGGCGCGACCCTATTACTGAGCTCGACTCTTTACGGGGGTCCTGGATTCTCGGACCCAGTGGTGGTCGCGTGTGGGGAGGCCTAGGAGCTAGGGGCAAAAATAATTTTATTCCTAGGTGCCCTAGAACCTAAGGTTCCGACGCCAATTGTCGGTGAACTTGAACTCAGTGATAAAGCTCTCTTCAAAGACAAGGTATCCGCTTTTGCGGTCTGCGGTATGGATGGCTGCCAACCTGTTCCTGGAGGTCGGCGTCGAGGAATCCCCATTGAAGTCAATGGCCCCATTGACGTACAATGGGAAACCGCCGCTCCTCCTCTCGGACTCCCCCTGCAGTTCTCCGCTGGAAACAGGTCAAAAACCGCCAGATGTTCCATTGGAATCAATGGAGCTGCAATGGCAACCTATGGAAGGCTGCAAAATGGAGCCTGAAAAGGCTGGAAAAGTGAACAAAGGGCTATAATCACTGAATTACAATTAACCCCTTCCCTCCCGCATCAACCCCAGTGGATGTGTTGGTGCAACCACTGGGATGAGACAATACATTTTTACAGGGGAATATACATTTGGATCCTGAAGCAAGGTAAAAACACATTACTGGACCACAGTCCAGTTAACCCCTTGCTTCCCAAGTGAGAGCAGGGGGTGGCCAAATGGGGTGTAACCCTTTTAATACCAGGCCAAACCCCCTCTCCCATGACACCTCCCGTGCTCAATGGGTGCCTTGTGACCCAGCTGCCCACCATGGCACTGGGACACCACTGGCATCCTTGAAGCACTCAATAAGTCCTGAGGGGTTGGCCTGGAAAAATTGTCCTCCGGCATTGTCCAGTACATTGTCCTGGCCACATTGGATAGTGAAGTCCAGATCCTGCTGAGCAGGGCTCCAACGTGGCCGCCGGGCATTCTCCTTTGCCACCCTCTGCCCCCCACCCAGTGCCTGGTGAACCAAGCCCATCGTGAAGGGGCACCTCTGCAGACCAGGCTGCATACTGCCCAGAGACTTGCATATCTCTGCACCAGCAAGAGACCAGCTTTCAAGCACAGACCATCACTTCCCTGTCAACCAAGTCTGGGAAAGAGCTATGTCACTATCCTGTAGGGACCCTACCTGCCCTGGCTCTGTGCCCACCTGTAGCTGCTCCGCTATACCCTTGCCTCTTCTCCCTGGCTCTAGGGCAGTCCCCACCCCGAGTGGCATCACTTCTGGATTCCAGAAACCACCTGGGGTGCTGAGTCCTACCCTCTCCTGTGCCTCCTGGGACAAGGCAATCCCCCAGTACCATGTACTGAGGCTCCTGGTACCCAGATGCTTTGCCCCTGCCCTCTCAAAACTGAAGGCCAGGAAATAAGCACCTGCTAACACCACTGCTGCTAGGGCCAGCATCACTCCTCTCCCCTCCACTGTGCTGCCCTTCCCCCCTGTAGCTACCCTTGGCTGCCCTGGGGACAGAACCCTCTGCTGTACCCCCCTAGCCCTGGCTACTGCTCCTGGCTGCCTACCTACCCACAGCCCCACCTCTGGGAACCCTGGGGAATCTGTCATGGGGGTGTTTCCTGGCAAGTCAGAACAAGGGACCTCCTGCCCTCCTAGCCCATCCCTAGGTTCTACCAGCTGCCTGGCACCCCACTGACCTCCTATCTCCCCCTGCTCCACAGTGTCTACCTGCCTAGCCTCCCCTAGGCTCAGCACCGCAGTCACTGCTGATGACTCCTGCTGCTTACCTCCCTGCAGAACACCTTCACTCCACTCCCCCCTAGGCAATCCTAACCCAGACACAGGGGCAACCTGAGTTCACCTACCTCCCTGACCTTGTCTCCCACTTACCAGGGATGAGCTCAGGGGCATCTCTTCAGATGCAACCACCTTAGCACTTGGCTGGCAGGTATCCCTGGGGTGGCACAAGCTTGCCACTGCCCATGATACCTCCAGCCCATAGCCAGGCTGCAACAGGGGGTTGCTGATCTGGGAGACCCCCTGAGGCTCCGCCAGGGTAATAGGGAACTCTAGCTGCCATGTCTGCAGCTTTCCCTCCCCGGCTACCACTAGCCTATCTTCTCCTACTGAGAACTTGTGCTGGCTACCTACCTGCAGCCTTCCCTCACTCCGCTTCTCCCTAGCTAATCCTAACCTGGATCCTAAGGACACCTGAGGGAGGCCATCTCCCTGACACTGCCTCCCCATTACCGGAGAGGAGCCCAGGGGCACTGGTGCAGAAGAACCTGCCTTGGCTCCTGGCTGGCAGGTAATCTGGGGGTGGGCTAACTGTGCCACTGCCCCTGATACCTCCAGCTCATAGCCAGGTGACATCAGTGGGGCTCTGAACCGAGAGACCCCCTGAGGCTCTGCCAGGGTAATGGGGAAATCTAGCTGGCTCACTTGCTGCCTTCCCTCCCTGGTTCCCACTG
This sequence comes from Ascaphus truei, assembly GCF_040206685.1. Taxonomy (NCBI): domain Eukaryota; kingdom Metazoa; phylum Chordata; class Amphibia; order Anura; family Ascaphidae; genus Ascaphus; species Ascaphus truei. The sequence continues at coordinate 11,127,918 of NC_134489.1, forward strand.
GCCCACCCAGCCCTCTCCCAGGCAATCCTACCCTAGAGATGGGTGCTAAGAGACTCTCATATCCACCACCAGCTTAAGTTCTTTCAAATCTAAGGCTGTCTCACACTTTAATCTGGTCTGTAACTGTTTCATACGCTCATAATATATATTTTCTTTAACTGTGCATGCAATGTCTTGTATATAAATGTATACCTTGTTCATTTATGTAACTGTATTTGTAACCATGTATTATTTGTTTTACTCTGTGCCCAGGACATACTTGAAAACGAGAGGTAACTCTCAATGTATTACTTCCTGGTAAAATATTTTATAAATAAATAAATAAATAATAAATAATGGGGCTAGCCCCTCTCCCTGAAGCTGTGCCCCCTTTACCGGAGGTGAGCTCAGGGTTGCTGGTGCGGATGCACCCGCCTTAGCTCCTGGCCGGTAGGTAACCCTGGGGTGGTCTAACTGTGCCACAACCCCTGATACCTCCAGCCCATAGAAAGGCTGCAACAGTGGGGCTCAACTGAGAGTCCCCTTGATGCTCCACCAGGGTAATGGGAAAGCCTAGCTGCCCTACAAGCTGCCCTTCCATTCCCTCCCCTGGTGCCCCTATCTCCTGCCACCCACCGGTCACTCCTACAGGGGAATAACAGGGTACAGTCGTGGGAAAAATAAGTCAGGGTCAGTCTGCGACTGGGTCTGGCTTACCTTGCTGGTCCCCGCAGAGACCGCCGCTCTCGTAGGTCCCGATTGCAGGGGGATTGGAGTGGCCGCCGCCGGCGTCATCTTGGCCGGGAAGCAACAGGCAACTGCCGCAACAGCTCCCGGGTTTGGCACAGGGAAATCGGTGCAGGACATGGGTCCCAGGTCCTTGTGGAGAAACACGGCTCCATTCAAACCAGGTAAGACAACCCCCTCCCGCAAGCCCTGTCCCTCCCCCCACTCAGAAAGGGCTCCGGCACTTTGCCGGAATCGCGGCTCTTCCGCCGCCACGGGCAAGCACCGGGTGACTGCCGCAACAGCACCCGGCTCCAGCACAGGGTCGCCGGTGTAGATCGTGGGGCTCCAATCATCGCTGAGGATCGTTGACTCCGCCAAACAATGTGAAACACCCACCTCCAGCACACCCCTACCCTCCCCCCAAATAAAATTGGCTCCGGCATTTTTCCGGAGTTGCGACTTATCCTCCGCTGCCGCCGCCTGCATCCCGCGTCCTGGGAGCCCTTCCACTGGCCGGACCATATCAGGTCGGGCCAGGGGTACAAGGGCATCTTGCTGTAGCAAGCCGACCGCTTGCCGAGCTCCGCTGCTGAGGACCGGAAAAGATGTGCTCCGGCTGCCGCTCCACTGTTCTCTGCCGGGATTAGATGGATGGCCGCCGCTCTCCGCCACTTTTACCAATGCAGCCCGGCCAGGTTCTCCAGGGGACGTCCCGCGAAAGGTTGTCACCCTGGCTGAGCGGGAGCCATCGGAGGATGCCGCTAAATGGGTCATCTTTTCTGCAACTCGTGAGCGCTGGCCCTGGGGGGCTTCTTCGCCCGACCGTGCATGGTCCGGGCATTGGGCTTTGATGTGGCCCGCTTTGTTGCAGTGATAACACCGCCGCTTCTGCCGGAGCTCCTCCGCCGCCGGTGGATTACCCACCGCAAGAGGCTGCTGAGTCCAAGGCGAAGTTGCTCGAGCGCCGGGCTCATTCTGGAGCTTCTCTGCCGCCGGTGGACTATCCCCCGCAAGAGGCTGCTGAGTCCAGAGCGTAGTTGCTTGAGCGCCGGGCTCAGGGAAGGGGTAAGCGGGTCGGGACATCGCCAGCTTCTGGAGCTCTTTCTGCTCCGCCTGGGACCACATCCCTCCCCACGCAAAAATCAGTGATAGCTCTTCCAGGGAAAATGGACTGTCCGCCGCAACGGCCGATACCTCTCCGGCTGTAAGACTCCCTTGGTCTCCGCGATCACCCGCTCCCTCCAAAAGTCTCTGCCGTCCCGGACCTGAGTCCATTCCCTGCTCTCTGGGCGGTTTGGTGGTTACAGCGGCTGCAGCTTTGGATCTTTGCTCAGCCTGCCGCGTTTCGTGCTCCCCGATCGCCGCCTCTCTCTCAGCTTTACCGGCTGCAGGTTCCCGCTCCGACTTGATGCACTCCTCCGGTCTCGGTGCCCGGCTCCAGTAACACTGATGGCCGGCACTTTGGTTTTGGAGGCAATGCCGCTCACACGTAGGGGAACAGTGAGGTGGTGCCATATCTTGCTTTATATGTTGTACACTGTGTGTCCAATATCTTTAGCCTTAGGAACTCGAAATTCACCCGAGTTCCAACTGTATTACAGAGTCGCGCAGTAAACTGTAATACAGGTTCAATTCAATCCCACCGCTGCCACCGGTTTATTACAAGCCTGTCACGGTAACTTATGACAAGGTTATAATATACACACCAAAAATATAACTGGGTTGAATTGAACACAACTTAGATATGATAAATTAGAGTTTATTCCTTAAAGAAGGTGAACACACAAGATATACAAGTAACAGGCAAAATATACACTTACTTAGGGTTGGAATGGGGATGATGAAATAATCAGGAAACAGGATTAGCAATTCATCAGCATCAAGTAGTTGGTAACTTGAAACACGAACAACACGACTAACAACTGAGGATAGGCTGGACACTGGTTTATATGCAATCTCCAGGCTATACCTTATTATTGAGTGCAGGCCATTGGAGAACAATTACCTGCACCCAATCTCTCCTTGCCACCTCACCTGAGGGGCACCATAATACCTGCCCACTGGGTGGGTAATATTCTAAACAGGGGGCTTATTTTCTCAGTCCCCCTCCCACTAGCCTGGCGTCTTCAAGTCTAGCTTGGCCCAGGATGTCCTTTGTCCAAGGTGTGAATTACCACACTCAATCTCAAGTCCCCATGTCCTGCCTTCTGTTGTGCTTGCATACATAAGCAGGGTGGGGGAGTCTTTGATCAGGAGTTTTATGTTCGGCCATTTGTCAGCCATCCGGAACATTACCATAGCAGATGGGCTCTGAGTTTTCATACCAGACCCAAAATATAATTCATAGTTTAATATCTACGTATATCAAAATAATCGGTTCTGTTGGGCCCAGTGGGCTGATACTTGCCAATCCCTCATGCCGGAGGGGGTTCTACATAGTGGCCAAGTTTCAGCTCCCTGCGACCCCCAGAACCGGAGATACACCAATGCAGGTTAAAACACTTTTTAAATACAGGATTCTTCCCTTTAAAAATGAATCTCTGCTTTTCACTCTTTCCCCATTGAAATCAACGGGCTCCGCCGCCATAGGCGTTCAATGGAGCAACTCCGCCGTTGAAGTCAATAGGTTCCGCCGCCATAGACTTTCAATGGGGAAACTCCGCCATTGTCGTCTATGGGACTTCTCCGCCATAGCCTTTCAATGGGGAAACGCCGCCATTGACGGCTATGGGGAAAATCACCAATCTTTACATTTGTCCATACTCCGTCTGGTTGTTCGGAGAAGGCTGGAAAGGGTCATGCATTCATGCCGGAACCGTAGCTACATGCGACCCAAATCCCAGCCCTCTGTCCTCGCAGAACCGGAGATATGGACTTACACTTTTAACTGTTTCGGACTTAGCCGTTTTCACGCCACGCGGTTTTCTCCCATTGGAATCAATGGCTGGCGCCGCCATAGGGAATGCATGGGCGAGCGCCCATGTGATTCAATGGGACCTCCGCTCCGCCATTGAAGTCAATGGCGCGACCCTATTACTGAGCTCGATCCTTTACGGGGGTCCTGGATTCTCAGACCCAGTGGTGGTCGCGTGTGGGGAGGCCTAGGAGCTAGGGGCAAAAATAATTTTATTCCTAGGTGCCCTAGAACCTAAGGTTCCGACGCCCATTGTCGGTGAACTTGAACTCAGTGATAAAGCTCTCTTCAAAGACAAGGTATCCGCTTTTGCGGTCTGCAGTATGGATGGCTGCCAACCTGTTCCTGGAGGTCGGCGTCGAGGAATCCCCATTGAAGTCAATGGCCCCATTGACTTACAATGGGAAACCGCCGCTCCTCCTCTCGGACGCCCCCTGCTGGTCTCCGTTGGAAACAGGTCCAAAACCGCCAGATGTTCCATTGGAATTAATGGAGCTGCAATGGCAACCTATGGAAGGCTGCAAAATGGAGCCTGAAAAGGCAGGAAAAGGGAACAAAGGGCTATAATCACTGAATTAAAATGAACCCCTTCCCTCCCGCATCAACCCCAGTGGATGTGTTGGTGCAACCACTTGGATGAGACAATACATTTTTGCAGGGGAATATACATTTGGATCTTGAAGCAAGGTAAAAACACATTACTGGACCACAGTCCAGTTAACCCCTTGCTTCCCAAGTGAGAGCAGGGGGTGGCCAAATGGGGTGTAACCCTTTTAATACCGGGCCAAACCCCTTCTCCCATGACACACCTGCACTGGGAATTATCACTGCAGGGAAAACAACATTAAATAAAGGGCTAGCAGACAGAGCTGCAAGAAAGGGGGAAGGAACAGGGGGCTACAGAAATAGATATTCCTGATCCTGGACACTCCCCGTCTGGTATCTGAGGTATCTGAGATACCACTATATAACTGGAATATGTGGAACATATGTGCAATGCAAAGAAACATAACATAATAATGCAAAGTTCATGTCCACATAACGATGTGATACCGGCCGGTACCACTTGCTTCAAAATCCTTTGGCCAAAGTCTTCTGGTAAGGATGGTGGGTGGATGCACCGGTCTAGGTTAGCTGGGTACACCACAATGTCTTTCTGTGAAAATCTCTGGCACTGTGTTCTTGTATTGTATGTCTTTATTTCTATAGCGCCATTAATGTACATAGTGCTTCACAGTAGTAATACACGTGGTAATCAAAAAAATAACAGATAATATAAGCAGCATTTTAGATAAAAACGAGATGGTAGGCGGTCACTGCTTACTTGAACTCAGCCGAACTTAGAAAAATAAAATCAGCTTTATTGGGACAATATGCTGAACATCACAAACAGGAACACTCTGACGCGTTTCATCCCGACATGGGACTTTATCAAAGAGTCAAAGAGTAAGCAGCATTTTAGCAGTCGAGCAACAGAGGAACGGGCGTATCTTAGTGATATTGCGGAGGAAAAAGCGACAGGTTTAAGAAACATTTTGAATGTGAGAGGAGAATGTGAGAGAGGAGTCCAGTGTGACCCCTAAGTAGCGTGCTTGGGCTACTGGGTGAATGATCGTACTTCCAACAGTAATGTGGAAGGAGGTAGTAGGGCCAGATTTTGGAGGAAGTATGAGGAGTTCTGTTTTTGCCATGTTGAGTTTAAGGCGACAGAGGGCCATCCAGGATGATATAGCAGAGAGACAGTCAGAAACTTTGGTTTGTATAGCAGGTGTAAGGTCGGGGGTTGAAAAGTAAATTTGTGTGTCGTCAGTGTAGAGGTGATATTTAAACTCAAGAGATGTTATTAGGTCACCTAGAGAGAGTGTGTACAGAGAAAAGAGAAGAGGTCCCAGGACAGAGCCCTGGGGTACCCCCACAGAGAGATCAATAGAGGAGGAGGTGGTGTTAGCAGAAGAGACACTGAAAGTACGATGGGAGAGGTAAGAGGAGATCCAGGATAGAGCTTTGTTCCGAATGCCAAGAGTATGGAGAATATGAAGTAGAAGAGGGTGGTCACGGGGTCAAATGCTGCGGAGTGGTCGAGTAATATGAGCTTCTAAACTTATGGGAGAACAGTCCCTTTGTCTCTGTAGCTTTCTCTACAGAGGGCATCACTTTGTGGATGTGCTAGTCGTAGTAGTCTGTAACTATCACCTGGCGTTTGGCAGAAGGAGATGGCTTTTGGCGTCTTGCGAATGCGGATCAGCACTCCTGGAAGACTGTCTGACAAGTCTGGTCCTGTGACTAGGGCGTCGTTTGGAGGGATGATGGGAGGTACCGGCATTCTTCGCCTTCCTTCAGTGAGGGCGCTGGTTCTGCATGTCCGCTAAGTAATATCCTTTGCATAAAGGCCACAAGGTGTTTCTTGGTCTCCGGTTTCCTTTGTAGGTTCATACGGAGCGAAGTGAGCATAGACATGGCGTTGTCTCTGTTTGGGAGGCGTCTTCTTGGTGAGCGGAATAGTAGCGGGGTCACCCAATTGCCTGGTCCATCTTTGAAGAGCTCCTTGACCGTTAACCTCAGGAATTCTCCATCTTCCATCGATGGTGTTTGCTTGCCGTCGTCCCTTGTTGTCTGGAACACTGTGCACCCTAGGTCATAAGTACATTTCTCCTGCACGAGAACGTCTCCACATATTTTGGTGATACGCCTTTGTGTCTCTTTGTTAACTGCCCTCAGGAGGTTGTTTTCTCCCTGGACATAACAAAGAAAAGTCTCTTTTGCCCTTGTAAATCCCTTTGTGAAATGTCTCTGCGACTGCCTCTTTTTAGGCGTGTAAGGACAGTCTTTTTGTCCCTGTAGCTTCACCTGCAGCGTGCAATCTTTTGCGGCTATGCCAGCTGTGGCGGTTGGCTGCTTTACCACTTGGTATTCTGTGGAGAGGAATGACTGTATGTCTTAGCTGTGCCATTGCTCATAGGAGGACCGTCCGATTGTTTCTTTTCTTATGGACGATCCCTTTGTCGGTCACCTTCAGGAGGTTACTTTCTTCCTTCAGTGGAGTCGACTCATCATCCTTAGTGGTCTGGACTACTGGACATCCTAGGCCACTGCCACATTCCACTGATGCGAAGATGTTTTTGTTGTTCTCAGGGGTATGACTTTGGCTCATCTCCTCACTTGGCCTTCCTGTCACTTGGATGTGGCCAAGACATGGGTCGGAGAGGGATGTGTGTCCACATTCTGTTAGAACTGGTCTGCGGGCATCGACATAGTCTGGTTTGTGCCCTTTGTCAATGCACACGTTACTCACTATCACCCATCCTAGGTCAAGTCTTTGGTCGAATGGGGCGTTGTGGGGTCCGTTGCGCTGTTTGTGGACCTTGTGCACCCTCAGGATGTCCCAACCGAGCAGCAGCAAGATTTTGGCGCATTGGCGGGATGTAGTTTGCTATTCCTCTGAGGTGTGGGTGATGGCGTGCCACATCTGGTGTGGGAATCTCGTCCCTGTTTGCAGCCAGGTGACTGCACTCGATGAGTGTAGGGAGAGCTATCTTCATTCTGTTGTCCACTGAACATATGATGTAGCCAGTTGCTCTTCTCCCTGTTGTCTCAGTTAACCCTGCACAGGTTCTGAGGGTGTAGGGTGAGGCATTGTCTTGTGCGTTGAACAAGCTGAAGAATTCCATCTTCACCAATGATCTGTTGCTTTGATTCTCGATGTTGGTGTACATCCGAATAGCCTTCTCAGGTTGTCCCTAGGGGTGCACTGAGACAAGGCATATTTTGGAGCAGGACCTTTTGTCACTTCCTTTTCCGCAAACCTCGGTGCACTGAGACGTGACAGATGTTGGCTCTCCTTCCTCCCCGCCATGCTCCGCTATGGAGGATGGGTTGTTGAGTTGGTGGAGTGTCAGCGCCTCTGGATGTAGAGATGTTACGTTTGTTTGTGACTTTTGCACACTGCACATTTGATGGCTTCTTTACAGTCTTTGGCTAGGTGGAATCGCAGCACCTGAAGCAAACTCTGAACTCTCCGAGTAACTTCTTGCGTTCCTCTAGGGACTTCATCCTGAACCCAAAGCACCTGTTAAGTGGGTGTGGCTTCTTGTGTATGGGACATTCCCTGTTTGGGTCCCCTGGTTTCCTGTCTCCGGCGACCGACTGGTCGGGAGTTGTTTGGATCGTGGGGGACAAGTCCATCCTGTGGACCGAGATAGCCGTTCTAGCATTACCGTATCTCGCCGCTGGCCTTTCATTCCTCAGGTTGCTTGCACTGTATGTGGTCTGTGCACCTAAGATGAAACTGGGAACGTTTCTTGTCCTTGCTGCTTCACGAATGAAGCTCAAGAAGAATAAGAAGGGAGGGAAGACTTGCTTCTCCCTTTTGTATTTGGAGCCATGTGACGTCCATCTTTCCTGGAGGTTGTAGGGTAGCTTCTCCAAGATGGGTTTCACTCCGCGAGCTGAGTCTAGGACGTTGAGACCTGTTAAGGAATGGTCTTTCCTTGCAAACTCCAGCTCTTGCAGCAGGTCCCCGAGCTCTCGTAACTTCGAGTAGTCTTTAGCTGTGATCTTGGGAAAGCTGTCGACTCTCTTGAAGAGCGAATCTTCGACTGCTTCGGGGCTACTGTAGCACTCTTCTAGCCTTTCCCATACTAGGTCGAGACCTACTTGGGGGTGGTTCGCGTTTGCCACCCGAGTCTCTTCGCGTGTTCCATGGATTCTTTCCCCAGCCATTTGGATAGCAGGCTGAGCTCTTCAGTTGCTGAGAAGCCAAGGCTCTTGACTGCGTCCTTGAACGTTAATTTCCACGAGTGAGTTGTGGAATCGCAGCACCTGAAGCAAACTCTGAACTCTCCGAGTAACTTCTTGCGTTCCTCTAGGGCAGCGTTTCCCAAATGGTGGGTCGCGACCCGGCACCGGGCCACGGCACCAAAACTGCCGGGTCGCAGCGAGGCTGGCCGCGCAGTGTCCCCCCCCCCGCTCAAGTTAAAAAAATGGCGGCGATTCCCCCCGCGGTCCCATGCGCAGGGCAAGCAGGGCCCGCTCCCTTCCTCCCCTCTGCTCCCAACGTGGGATGGAGGAGGAAGTACCAGCTCCTCTGCGGCCCACACGTTATGTGGGACGGAGGGGGAAGTACAAGCTCCTACAGCTTCCCCCCGCGGCCAGCTTCCCGAGCTCATCTCCCATGGCAACCCCTCCAAGCCCATCTCCCATGCCCCCAAGCCCACCTCCCATCCCGGGCAGCAGGGGATATCGGGGGCAGCAGGGGATATCGGGGGCAGCAGGGGAAAGCGTCCGGCGGCAAGGTAAGTCACTGTCACCCAGTGACTCTCTCCCACCCAGTCACTGCCTCCCACCCAAGTGTCCCTGCCCCCTCCCACCCAGTCCCTGGCCCCCTCCCTCCCACCCAGTCCCTGCCCCCCTCCCACCCAGTCCCTGCCCCCCTCCCACTCACCCAGTCCCTGGCCAACCAAGTCCCTGGCCCCAATTCCCTCCCACCCAGTCCCTGGCCCCCTCCCACCCACCCAGTCCCTGGCCCCCTCCTACCCACCCAGTCCCTGGCCCCCTCCTTCCCACCCACCCAGTCCCTGGCCCCCTCCCTCCCACCCAGTCCCTGGCCCCCTCCCACCCAGTCCCTGGCCCCCTCCCTCCCACCCAGTCCCTGGCCCCCTCCCTCCCACCCACCCAGTCCCTGGCCCCCTCCTTCCCACCCACCCAGTCCCTGGCCCCCACCCACCCAGTCTCTGGCCCCCTCCCACCCACCCAGTCCCTGGCCCCCTCCCACCCACCCAGTCACTGGCCCCCTCCCACCCACCCAGTCACTGGCCCCCTCCCACCCACTCAGTCCCTGGCCCCCTCCCTCCCACCCAGTCCCTGGCCCCCACCGACCCAGTCCCTGGCCCCCACCCACCCAGTCCCTGGCCCCTCCCCCCTCCCTCCCACCCAGTCCCTGGCCCCCTCCCCCCTCCCTCCCACCCAGTCCCTGGCCCCCTCCCCCCTCCCACCCAGTCCCTGGCCCCCTCCCCCCTCCCACCCAGTCCCTGGCCCCCCCCTCCCTCCCACCCAGTCCCTGGACCCCTCCCTCCCACCCCATCATTGCCTGTAATTCACTGTTTGTGTCTGTGTGCGTATAGGGGAGAGCGAGTGTGTGTGTATCTGTATCTGTGTATGTGTGTGTGTGTGTGTATCAGTGTGTGTGTATCAGTATCAGTGTGTGTGTATCAGTCTCAGTGTGTGTGTATCAGTATCAGTGTGTGTGTATCAGTATCAGTGTGTGTGTATCATTATCAGTATCAGTGGCTGTGTGTGTATCAGTGGCTGTGTGTCAGTGTGTATCAGTGGCTGTGTGTCTGTGTGTATCAGTGTCTGTGTGTATCAGTGTCTCTGTGTGTGTGTGTGTGTGTGTGTGTGTGTGTGTGTGTGTGTGTGTGTGTGTGTGTGTGTGTGTGTGTGTGTGTGTGTGTGTGTATCAGTGGCTGTGTGTGTGTGTGTGTATCAGTGGCTGTGTGTGTGCCTGTGCAGGCCCTATAGGCCAGTATAGGCGATAACATACTTAGTGGGTCACGAAGGAGAAGTTCAAAAATAACCGGGTCACGGAAAAAAAGTTTGGGAAACCCTGCTCTAGGGACTTCATCCTGAACCCAAAGCACCTGTTAAGTGGGTGTGGCTTCTTGTGCATGGGACATTCCCTGTTTGGGTCCCCTGGTTTCCTGTCTCCGGCGACCGACTGGTCGAGAGTTGTTTGGATCGTGGGGGACAAGTCCATCCTGTGGACCGAGATAGCCGTTCTAGCATTACCGTATCTCGCCGCTGGCCTTTCATTCCTCAGGTTGCTTGCACTGTATGTGGTCTGCGCACCTAAGATGAAACTGGGAACGTTTCTTGTCCTTGCTGCTTCACGAATGAAGCTCAAGAAGAATAAGAAGGGAGGGAAGACTTGCTTCTCCCTTTTGTATTTGGAGCCATGTGACGTCCATCTTTCCTGGAGGTTGTAGGGTAGCTTCGCCAAGATGGGTTTCACTCCGCGAGCTGAGTCTAGGACGTTGAGACCTGTTAGGGATTGGTCAGTTCTTGCAAACTCCAGCTCCTGCAGCAGATTCCCAAGTTCTCGTAACTTCGAGTAGTCCTTGGCTGTGATTCTAGGAAAGTCGTTGACTCTTTGAAGAGTGCGTCTTCGACCGCTTCGGGGCTCTCACCCCTCCGTACGGGTCTCCCGTCACGTCACTTCCGGTTCTCGGCAATTCACTTCCGGTATCGCGGCGCTTTCAAATTTCACAGATTGAAAGGGACCTCCAGTGTGGGCAGGTACAGGTGAGTGGCGTCAGCAGGGCGCTTCCGACTCTATGCGTTTCGCTGTCTGTCGCTTCATCAGGAGTCCGTGATTGGCTTCGTAATCCCCCAGTTTTAATAGCAGTCCTCTTGCTCTAATTGGTCGACGAGCCAGTCAGGCTCTAGCCGTGATTGGCTTCTGTCAGCCAATGAGAGCGTTCTAATTACGGAACACAGCTCAGCAGTCTGTAAATCTCTAATACAAATATGTAAACTCACAACACAGTGTGTATATCTTTCATGCAGGCTCTACAGTCCCTCAGATATCTTAAGGTCAGTTTGCTTTTAATTTATATGATGTGGCTAAACATCCTACATCATCCAAATAGGAAAGTTTCAGATTATAAAATACAGCCATGTAGTTGTATCATGAAAAAGATCTAATATGAAGAATCTAGGTATACTAGTATATAAAAAATCCACATAAAAAAATATTTAAAAAAATATATAGATACTAAGGTACATATAATACCAGTCCTCATATATTAATCTCATCATAAGACATGACAATCCCAATCATACATTTGATATATGAGGAGAAAAAAAGGAAAAGAGGGAAAAATAAGGAATTAGTGTAATTTTAAATATACTGTAGTTTATATTGTATCTCAAAATTGCAAGATGATAAAATGTTCCACATATGCAATGAAACTAAGAGCATATATCTACCGGTATATAAAATCTCAATATTAATACTAATCTCATAGAGGAAAATAAAAATTAAAAATTAAAAAGGAAACAAGTGCTCATAGGAGAGTCAATCATGTCATTGATGATAAAATATTTATAGGAAAGCGGCAATATCTGTGTCTACATTCATGCCTCTCGGGTTCATAGTTTTCATTTTATGTATCCAGAATGTCTCTCTTTGAGATAAGAGACACACTCTATTGCCGCCTCTCCAATGAGATTTGACTCTCTCTATGCCTCTAAAAGTCAGACCTTTTGATTCGCTCCCATGGTGTAATTCAAAATGTTTTGGTACAGTATGACTTTGTAATTTCCGTCTTATATTCCCTATGTGTTCTAGAATTCTTGTTTTCAATGGGCGGGTAGTGCGGCCTATGTACTGTTGCCGCAAAGGACATTCAATTAAATAGACAATAAAGTCCATATTACAAGTTGTAAAATCTGTTGTACTAAATTTTTCTTTCGTTACCGTCGAATAAAAATGTATTTTTTCTTTTGAACCAAATTCACAGGCCTTGCATCTGCCACACTTATGAAAACCTATAGGGGAATTAAACCAACTGGTACTAGAAAATTCAATTTTTTGTTTTTTGAAAACACTTGTGGCTAGTCTGCTTTTTAGATTGTTTGCTTTTTTAACAATTACATGTGGATTCTCTGGTATCTCACTTCCCAGGATTGGGTCATTGTTAAGGACATGCCAAAGTTTGGAAATTACATTTTTTATTTTATTTGCTTCTCAGTTATACTGAGTGACAAAGGTTGACTGAAAATCGATCTTATTTCTTGACGGCCCATCCTCTGTCAGAGTTGGGTACAGTATCATCTCTTTCTAGATTATTTGTTTTGATCACCGCTTTATTTATGTTATTTTATGTTATTTTTCAATAAGAATTTCTGATTGTTGTTTATAGATATTAGTATCGGTACAGTTTCTTTTTATTCTACGTAACTGCCCGTAGGGGATGTTAGCTATTCACTTTGGGTGGTGGCAGCTTGAATTATCTATGTAATTATTAGCATCTACCTTTTTGAATAGGTTTTTCGTTTTTACAATCCCATCTTCTATGTATATCACTAAATCTAGAAATTCTATCTCTAATTTACTGCTGTTTGTTGTGAAACACAAATTGCGGTCATTCTGATTTATATACTCCAAGAATCTATCAAGTCCTGATTCACCCCCCCTCCAAACTATGAGCACGTCATCGATGTATCTTTTCCATAGGACCAGGTACGCACCGAACTCATGGTTTGACCAAATCTGGTCTTCTTCCCAGATTCCCATGAAGATGTTCGCGTAGCTCGGTGCGAACCTGGTCCCATGGCCGTGCCACATAGTTGGAGGAAATGGTCACCGTCAAAATTGAAAAAATTGTGGGTCAGAATAAATGTAATTCCTTTTAATAGAAATTCAATCTGTTCTTCTAGCATAATTTGATCTCTTGACAATACACGTTTTACCGCTTCCATACCCTGTTGATGTCTAATGGAAGTATATAGAGCTGAGACATCACAAGTCACGAGGATAAACTCACTATTCCATGTCATGTCATTCAAAAATGTTAAGACTTCAGTGGTATCTTTCAAATGAGACTTATTTTGTACAACATACTTTTGCAAAAAAAAGTCAATATATTCCAACAAATTTGCTGTCATGGAGTTTATCACTGATATAATAGGTCTGCCTGGGGGGTTGGTTCTGTTTTTATGTACTTTGGGAAGGAAATAGAATATTGGCATAATAGGGTAATGACATGATTGACTCTCCTATGAGCACTTGTTTCCTTTTTAATTTTTATTTTCCTCTATGAGATTAGTATTAATATTGAGATTTTATATAGATATATGCTCTTAGTTTCATTGCATATGTGGAACATTTTATCATATTGCAATTTTGAGATATAGTTTATATTGTATTTAAAATGACACTAATCACTTCTTTATTCCTCTTTTCCTTTTTTCTCCTCATATATCAAATGTATGATTGGGATTGTCATGTCTTATGATGAGATTAATATATGAGGACTGGTATTATATGTATCTTAGTGTCTATATATTTTTTTATATTTTTTTTAATGTGGATTTTTTATATACTAGTATACCTATATTCTTCATATTAGATCTTTTTCATGATACAACTACATGGCTGTATTTTATAATCTGAAACTGTCCTATTTGGATGATGTAGGATGTTTAGCCACATCATATAAATTAAAAGCAAACTGACCTTAAGATATCTGAGGGACTGTAGAGCTAGCATGAAAGATATACACAATGTGTTGTGAGTTTACATATTTGTATTAGAGATTGACAGACTGCTGAACTGTGTGCCGTAATTAGAACGCTCTTATTGGCTGACAGAAGCCAATCACGGCTAGAGCCTGACTGGCTCATCAACCAATGAGAGCAAGACGACTGCTATTAAAACTGGGGGATTACGAAGCCAATCAGACTCCTGACGAAGCGACAGACAGCAAAACGCGTAGAGTCAGAAGCGCCCTGCTGACGCCACTCACCTGTGCCTGCCCACACTGGAGGTCCCCTTCAATCTGTGAAATTTGAAAGCGCCGCGATACCGGAAGTGAATTGCCGAGAACCGGAAGTGACGTGAAGGGAGACCCGTGCGGAGGGGTGAGAGCTTGGAAGCAGCGTTCGTGTTTCCTATGTGCCTACTACTGTATATGGTTTTATTGATGTAAGCATACATTTTTATGGTTTTAGATATTAAAGTGTTATACAGTAGCGACATACTTTATCGCACTAAATGCCGGCGGCATGCCGGGATCTACCCCAGCTGCCGCCAGTAATAACCGCGCGCCGCCGCGTTTCCCCCACGCACCCCCCCTCCAACTCGCGCGCAATTTACTATGCTTCCGGACCCCGAGCCCGGCTTCTGCTCTGCCCCTCTGCTTCCCCGCACCCCCGCTTACCTTGATTTGATCTCCAGGGGTGTCGGGGAAGCCTGGGGAAGCCAGGGAAGACGGGGAAGCCGGGCGCGCTTCTGACTGTGACGTCACAGTGCGCCGCCACGCGCCGCGGCTACCCGCTTCCCAGCCACATACAGCCAGCGGCTTTTGCTCGAATAAGAGCTGCCGCTGCTGTACAGGCATACCCCGCATTAACGTACGCAATGGGACCGGAGCATGTATGTAAAGTGAAAATGTACTTAAAGTGAAGCACTACCTTTTCCCACTTATCGATGCATGTAATGTACTGCAATCATCATATACGTGCATAACTGATGTAAATAACGCATGTGTAACAGGCTCTATAGTCTCCCCGCTTGCGCACAGCTTCGGTACAGGTAGGGAGCCGGTATTGCTGTTCAGGAAGTGCTGACAGGCGCATGCGTGAGCTGATGTTTTCCTATTGAGCGATATGTACTTACTCGCGAGTGTACTTAAAGTGAGTGTCCTTAAACCGGGGTATGCCTGTACTTTGATGGGTACACACTATGTTTGGCTTTTTCGTTTCCCCACACATGGTTGGTTGCCTCTCATCCTGAGTGACATGCAGTCACAGTGAGCCTGTCTATCTCCAAGACTACGAAGCACAGAAAGAGGTTATTAATACCCACCTATCTCACCACCACTGCCCACCTGAGTTTGGGCTACAGTACATGCGTGATTTTTTCAGAAGAAATGTGAGTCCTGATTTTATAGAAGTCTGCAGAAATTGAAATATTCCTTTAAGACATTGTTGCCCTATTTTGTGTCTTCTTTCATTTCACATATCATCATTGATTGAGTTGCGCTCCCCTTCAACTTCCACACATTCCAGCAAGAGGGATTCCTGTGAACCATCCTTCCAAGGTTTCTGAGCAGCATTTCTTTATTCACTATTTGCACTTGTGTTGCACTTATATATATATATATATATATATATATATATATATATATATATATATATATATATACAGTGGTCGACAAATCACCAAAAAATCTACTCGCCACCTAGTACCAAACGTGTGCTGCTTGGGCCAATAGGAGCTCGCCACGATGTTAAATCCACTCGCCCAGGGTGAGCAAATGTATAGGTTTGTCGAACACTGTTAATATATATATATATATATATATATATATATATATATATATATATATTCACAGTCACATTCTAAGTCACTATTCACTTTTGTTTTTGGATATTATTATTATTTTAAGTCTCCGTTAGAGCGCTGTTATAAGGTTTTTTCCATGTCTGTTAGGCCTGATGCATCGGTGTGTTGGTCGCGTTCCGAGGTAGTTTCTGGGAGGGTCCTTGCGGTTGCCCCTTCCTTGGCGTGGATGCGTGACGACTGCTGGTCAGTTTGAGGGGCTGTGTTTTCCCGTGTGGGTGTACCTGGATTGCGAGCCTGTTGTAGTGCATTCGTGTGCACGCTGGCGTGTGGATCCCTGTTGCGGCTGTGGCTATCCCAGGTAGCGTGTACCCTTGAAGAAACAGCGTCTTCTCCAAGTAGACCTAGCAAGTCTTCGGTGTCTGTGGTGTCACTCCCGTCGTGTTGAGATGGCGCGCTGGTGTTTACGCTGAAGAGGCTCCTTACATAGTCTTCAGTGCGTTGGACTGGGTCCTCTGAGATTATCCGTCTGTATGGTTGCTCCCCGCCATCCTGTCTTGCAGCTGCTTCTAAGACTTCGGCTTGGGCTATGGCGGCGGCTTCTCTTTCTTGATTTAGGGCCTCTAGTTCCACGTCAAATTCGGCCTTCCTACACGCAGCGGCTGCAGTGTTGGCAGTGGCAGTTGCTGCAGCGGCGGCTGCACTGGCGATGGCAGTGGCGGCGGCTGTCTGCTCTTGCTCTTCTATGCGCGCTCTCTCTGCCTTTACGGCCGCCTCTTTCCGACTATATTCCGCCCTAGCACGTGCGGCCTCTGAAGTGGCTCGCGCCTTGGTAGCGCTTGCGCTGGACGCGTTAGATTGCGCTGATCTTGCTGACCTTGAAGAATGCCTGCATGCGCTGTGATGCAGTTTCCAGCAAAAAGGTCCTTTCTCCTACTCTCAGCTTCCGCGATAGTGGTTCGCACGCGGCTGTCGCGTGTCAGGTCAATGTTACTCTGTAAGTCTCTTTCTTGCAGGCTTTCGCCGGTGTTGGTCCTGGTCAGGTAAGTGATGTATGTCTCTGACAGCTCTTGGTAGCACGAGTGATCAGTCCTTAATTGCGTTATTGCCTGCTCGAGCTGGTGTGCGTAATTGCCAACGCTAGTAACATTGCGTATTCCCAGTGTGTTTTTTTCCCAGGCCTTCTCTAATTTGGCGTGGTGCGCTTCAATGTCAGTCTCATATTTTTCGCGGGACTTTTGTGTAAGAGTGAATATCCGTGTAGGCCTTGTGTCTGCCTGCGCCTGTTGCATTTCTGCGGCGGTCTCTGTGTCTGAGTGGTCACTCTCCTGCATGGTGTCTGGTGGGGATCTGAGTTCTGCCATGCTGTAGGTGTATGTAGGCCTTTAGCCAGTGCGTGTTGCGTGCGGTCTGTTACCTGCGTTAGCGATGGACGACTGTCTCAGTGGTGCCGATAGGCGTCCTGCGGCGTTCAGCGTAGTGGTAGCTGTACTCACAGGTGTCCGGTGGCTCTGACCCATGTCCTGGCGGGTGTCCGGTGGCGTGGTCCTTGGTGGCGCTAGCTGTGGGGACGTGCACAGGGGTAGGTGAGATGGTAGCTCCTCACTGTGAAGCTGTGCAGAGGGTGGACTCAAACAGAAAAGGCAATCAAAGTTCTGTGTGTGATGCACTGTCTGACTGCTGTGTTGCTGTCTTGTGTGAAGCTGCTTGCTTGTTTGTTAGGCTTTTTCTGGTGCTGGTGTGCAGAGACTGCTCTGTATCTGACAGTGTAAATTGCTTGCTTGTACTGCTGTAGGCACTAGGCTCTGTGCTGGCAGTGTAAGGCTGCTTGCTTGTCAGTGTGCAGAGACTGCTCTGTATCAGCATGAAGACGTGAGTAGCAGCTCCTTTGTGTGTCCCCAAAGCACACGGTCCTCCTTTTTTACTATACTGGAACCAGGGTCACGTGTGATGTATGAATAGCTCCAGTTAGCTTTAACTCAGCCCTCTTTCCAAAGCACACCAAGACCTGATATATTTTCTTCACTTTATTAGGAAAGCAGCACTAAATACAGGCATGTAACAGGGGACTTATCCCTGTTCACAAAGGTGCCTCTAATCCAGCAGTGTGGTGGTTAACTTCTGGTAGCAAATTAACTAGCACCACCTGCCTGATTTCAGGTAGTAGAAAAAGCCTGCCTTTGAGACAGGAAGTAACTTCTCCCTAGCTCTGACTGAGAGCTGACCTTTGGAGAGACAGAGCAGAGGTTCTTGAGTCCCAGGAGAGACTGACCAAAAGAAACCCAGATCTCTGGAGCTGAGCGGTCTTGAGATCTGCACAGCAGAGCTGAATTCAAGACACAGGGAAAACTACAGCACCTGAAGCTGAACCAGGAAGTGAGATTTTCCCTCCAAGAAACAGATAAGACCTTTATTCTTAAGAGACTGCTTATATCTGCTTATTTTCATGCTATATGTTTTAGGGCTGTGAGAACTGCTTGACTAAGGGAGATGTGAACTAATTGCATAGGATTTCACTAGAAATATTCCCAAGTGAATGGAAGCTGTGTTCCCCCCCCCCCCCCCCCTCTGTGTTTGGATAATTTCTTGATGAAAAGGAACAGGCACAATAAAGCCTATTATAATTTCACATTATAAAGCCTCCTAATTGTGTACCTCTGTGAACGTCCGTCCACATATGGTGTCAGAAGTGGGATAAGAGGTGTCTTTGTAGTTAAAAAGGACCGGAGAGTTTTATGTGAAATTTTTGTTATGTTTTTTTGCCTACAAACAAGTCTGAGAAACTTAGAGGGAAAAAAAAAAAAAAACTCATGCAGCAGAGATCAGTATTAAAGGGACACACCACTGCACTGAAACTTACACTGCATTGAAACTTACAAAAACACAGATGGACTCTTTACCCCAATCCCAAGAGGAGAGAGACTGCTGAAGCAGCTAAAACTTTATTTGCCTATCACAAAGCGTAATATGGTCATTGAAATAGGGGTCTTTGCCTTTCAGCCATAGTCAGGATTCAAGAAGTAAGTCAGCCCTTGGAAAGGGATAGGTGTTTGTTGTTTTCAATAGTTTCGCTGAAGCAGTGAATACAGATGGTGACCCACAAGTGGTACTGATTTTGCAAATAAAGGTTGCCACACTGCATAGGGCTACCAGCTGTGAATGGAGTATATGTAGAAAAGTGTGAAAATTGATACAAGACTGTGCTGAAGCAAGGGAATTTTTAGCAAACAAATGCTGAGTGTAAAATTGCCCAATAAAGAAAAAGTTTTTTCAAAGCCAATTGCTGAGTGTTGAGTCCACTGCAAAGAATGTTTTTTTTTCTGCAAGTGTGAATGCCATAATACCCAAAGATGAGACTGAAAATTACTGAACTCAGGCAGAAAACCAAATTCTGTTGCTGAAGCGGAGGGATTGCACCTAGCAAATAAATGGTGTATAGCAAATAGACTTTTTTTTACCTAGCAACTGCACAATCTTGTATACCTGATAAAAGAAAATGCATGCACAGCACTGCTGATATTGAAAAAAAAAAAAAAAATTACCCAAGAAAGAAAAATCTACAGAGATGCCTGTGAGAGCCACGACCTCTACAAGCAAAATATGCCCATCTGTAGGACTATCACATTTGGGGGTTCTAGCAAATACAGTGGCAACAGCTGCAATAGCGCCTCCTGAGGTCAGGAAGAAAATTACACCTGATAGCCTAAAAATGGAGGACAAGATGCAGCGTTCCTGTAATGAACCCTACCCCACTGAAGAGTGGCCCTTCCAGTCCAATAAAGAGGAAGACATCTCTTACGGGGAACCCGAACCGAGTCACACCCACAAAACACCCCAAGAATGGTGCGGGTGCCTGAACTCGGCACGAACAGAAAAGACCGTTCCCTTTGATGATGAATATGATCAGCAGGAGACAGAGCGGGAGCAGTGGATCACCGAATATTTCCGTCAGCTATTACAGTTGCAAGAAAAGCCGGGTGGATCCAGTGACGCTGCTAAAACTTCAAATGAAGATGGAGACCCCAGTATCCCTGAAGGGACGGTGTCATCCAAATCAAAAAGGAAGAAAAAGAAAAAGAAAAGCGGTTCTTCACTTACCGTGGAAGTAACAGACACGTCCGCAGATCCTGTGGAGAAAAAGGGGGACCGAGATGCCCTGCAGGCTAGAGAAAATGGAGAATTCGTCCCGCGTATAACCGAATATCCAGAGGGCCCAAGGCAGAAGTCGTGTACTCCAAAGAAGTGTCTGTCCGGTGCCAACAGTGAGGAACCCTCAACCAGTCATTCCAGGGAAGCGGAGCCGGAACCAGTGAGTGACGATCCCTTGACCAGCCCTGAAGACGCCCTGAAAATTGCCAGGCGTGACTGTGATTTACTCCGTGAACAATTGAATCAAAAGAAAGATGGTTACGCGGAGCTACTGAAAAATAACGTGAAGCTACAGGAATATGTGCTCGCAATGTACTCTACAGCCAGGACAGAATTGGACGATCTCAAGACTGAGCTAGATACTGCAAATGCTGCTATTTCCGCCATGGATGAAAAGCAGAGCCAATCTGATAAAATGGTGGCTACACTAAAGCGGAAGTATGAGGAGGCACTGAAGCAGATGACAGTCTTCCAGCAAGAGGTTCACACTCTTCGCATAGAGCTGAATGCCTCACGACAGGAGGTCAACAGTGGCCGGATAGAAGTGGACGTAGCTCAGAAAGAGGTTCAGACACTCCACAGAGCACTGGATGCCTCACATCATGAGACCAACAGCTGCCTCACAGACGTGGAAGTTTCCAGAAAGGAACTACACAGTCTCACTGAGGAGCTGGACATTTCAAGGAAAACTATCCTACATCTTAACTTAGATCTCAAAGTCTCTCAGAAGGAGCTTCAGAACTTAAACCTGGAGATGGAAGTCTCACGCCAGGAGACAGCCCACCTCCAAGCAGATGTGCAAAAATGGAAGGTGGACTGCAAGGAAGCCCTGAATAGTACAGAGACTGAAAAAAGAGAAAATTTAAGATTAAAAAAAGAAAATTCTGAGTTGACAGAATACGTCAAGGGAAAGAATGAAGAGCTGCAGGCTCTTAAAGAAATAAATAAACTTTTGAAAGAGGATATGTTTGAAGCAGAGCACCGACTGCAGAACAAAGTGCAAGGTCTGCGTACACACCTCCAGTATGCTGAGGAGAAGCAGCAAATGCTGCAGGAAGAAAAGCTGCAGGCTGCTAAAGAGGTACAAGCGCTGCAGGAACGTCTGAATACCCAGTACGTCCCCACAGAGCAGTATGAGGAGCTAAAGGCCACGCTGCATGTCTTCAGAGCATCATTGGAGGCGTAGCTTCGATACCAGGTGACTGTATGAGAGGGAGCGTGAGAAGGCTCAGAAACTGGAGCAAGAGCTGGAGAGACAGAGAGACTGTTCCATTCCCTTGAGTCAGTACACCAAGGAGGAAACAGACGCAGCGGCAACCTTGACAACAAAAATTACGGAGCTCCAGAATATGAAGGAGACTCTAATACAGCCACCTAAGAAAGCACTAGCCAAACCTACAGCTGCCCAACAGGCAACAAACAGAGGTAGGAGTGCGGAATCAAAGCCAGAAGAATCCTTAGCTGAGGAAGCTGAAAAAATAGGACGTTCTCTGGAAAAGGAGGTGGAGGTGCAACTCAGTCCCAAAGAAGGTGAACTGGCGACTCTGTGGTGTGGAGAAGAGCAGAAAACTCTAAGGGCTAGTCCTAACTGCTCTACAACTGTTGCCATACACTTTGTCTATAAAAAGAGGAGTGCCCGACGCAACAGAAATCTCATGACCATGCACGCGATAAAAAGACTTTGCGTGGAAAAAGTCCTCCTCGAGCGACTGAGGAGTGCTGATCTCAAGCACCTTTGGGAGGAGACAAAAATAAACTGGAGAAAGGGCTCCAATCCCAGCGGGACAGAGGGTTCTCTTCCTCCATCCACTCTCATTCAAGTCACAGAAAGATCTCGAATGAGAGTGGAAGGATGGGCTTTGGCCGTGGTAAGCCCGAGCTTCCCACAAACAGGGGAGGTATGTAACAGGGGACTTATCCCTGTTCACAAAGGTGCCTCTAATCCAGCAGTGTGGTGGTTAACTTCTGGTAGCAAATTAACTAGCACCACCTGCCTGATAACAGGTAGTAGAAAAAGCCTGCCTTTGAGACAGGAAGTAACTCCTCCCTAGCTCTGACTGAGAGCTGACCTTTGGAGAGACAGAGCAGAGGTTCTTGAGTCCCAGGAGAGACTGACCAAAAGAAACCCAGATCTCTGGAGCTGAGCGGTCTTGAGATCTGCACAGCAGAGCTGAATTCAAGACACAGGGAAAACTACTGCACCTGAAGCTGAACCAGGAAGTGAGATTTTCCCTCCAAGAAACAGATAAGACTTTTATTCTTAAGAGACTGCTTATATCTGCTTATTTTCATGCTATATGTTTTGGGGCTGCGAGAACTGCTTGACTAAGGGAGATGTGAACTAATTTCATAGGATTTCACTAGAAATACTCGCAATTGAATGGAAGCTTTGTTCCCCCCCTGTGTTTGGATAATTTCCTGATGAAAAGGAACAGGCACAATAAAGCCTATTATAATTTCACATTATAAAGCCTCCTAATTGTGTACCTCTGTGAACGTCCGTCCACAAGGCACTTGTGGATGTGATGTTGTGTTGGGAAAGTGTTTCTCTGTGGATGCTATGTAGTTAAGGGCAGGTAAAAAAGGATTGGGCCTTGCCAAAGGAGTGTAACATGAAACGTACTCACTCAGCCAGAGTCAGGAAGTAAAAGACAATGAGTACTGCTTGTGACACAGGGATAGGAGTCAGGCTAAACCAACTGTCAGCAGAGACGGGGGCAATGGTAGAATAGCCCATTCTGAGAAGGATCTCAGAGGTTGCTATAGCAACTCACAGACTTCATGCAGTCAGGAATGGCAACATTGTATAATCACACAGGCACAGAGTGTGTGTTCAGAGCAAATACATGCAGCTGAAAATGAGGAACTGACAGGCAGAAACTGCAAAGGAGGGGGGGTGAACAAAGAGAACAGAAATGGGAATACTTGTTCCAGGACAATAGTTTTAAGGAGACTGGGGCATCCCACAATCGAGATAATCAGGTCCGTGCTTACTACTATCATATCAATCCAAGAGTGTAGATTGTGAGGTGACGAGAAGTGTGTCTAACTTCTAGATGTGGGATTTACAGCTATCCACATATCCAGGGGTGGCCAACTCCTGTCCTCAAAGGCCACCAACAGGTCAGGTTTTCAGGATATACCTGCTTCAGCACAGGTGGCTCAACCAGTGCCTCAGTCTTCGACTGCATCACCTGTGCTGAAGCAGGGATATCCTGAAAACCTGAACTGTTGATGGACCTAGAGGATTGGAGTTGGCCACTCCTGCACTAGATGATTATCCCTTAGTATCTTGTGCAGAGTTTTCGAATTTCTTTCTAGCTGTGAATTTTTGTTGGGTTGAAAATCTGATCTGTCCATTGCTGGACTCATAACAGCATGAAAGTCCCTGCCTATAATAAGGTGAAAACATTGTGTCTGGTTTTCATTAGGGTCATACAACGATGCAAAGGTTACGTCAACTTCTCCTACTCTACCATCTGTCAGATATCTGATTATCTAATGTGAACGCAAAGAAGGGTGGGGGGCCATGTTGGTCCTTTCTTCCATGCAGTAACACAGGAGGGAGAGGGAGTAGGGGGTATGATACCTTTTATTGGACCAACAAGTAGTTGATATGTTACAAGCTTTCGAACATCTCAGGGTCAGGGTTAACCGATGAAGGACTCTGAGAGGTTAGATAGCTTGTAACATATTGTCAGGAATCGGCGTTCTCCACGCTCCTCACACAGAGCACTCCCTCCCCGCAGGGAGCCCCTGGACACACAAAACAATCCTGCCTTACCGGCCTCCACGGCTCTCCGCCCCTGCCGCCGTCGCGGGATCACTCCCTTCGGCTATTCCTCTGTACAGCGCCGCGCGCGCCCACGCCCTCCTGCACGCACACCTGCACCATCCACTGGCTCGGTTCACGCGCGTACACGAGTTACGGAGCACGCTCAGTCTGCACACTCTTATTCCCGTCCCCCGGACCTCATGCTCCGCCCCCGCACACTGCACGAGCATACTCAGGTTACCAACAAGACTCACCTGGCCTGTTATGCCTGCACCAATCTGCAGTGTCTCCCTGTAGCTCTTCCTGTCCCGCCTCCGTTCCTAATTGGACCTTCTTCCTTTATCTAGCTCCTCTCTGCTCTCAGTCTTTGCTCGACATAGTCTCTGTATGGAAGTACTTCTGGATTCTCTCAGTGTTTTCACAGGTTCTGACGCGGCTTGTACGACTACCCCCTCTGGCTCTCGATCTCGGCACTCCTTGGACAACGCTCACTCTGGTAACCCCTTGAACACGGCTTGGACTACGACCTATCCCCACTCTTCTCTCCCTGACCTCGGCAAGGCATTCATCACTCTATCTCTACAACCGGTACCGGCAAGTATTGTCTACCTTACTACACCTGGCCTGGCAACGCTTCATACCACACTCCGGACACGCTCCCTTTGCTGCGGGTGCGTGTATTACCACTTCCCCCTTCAGCTCAGGGGACGGGTCTGGTCTGCGGGCAGCACCGGCGTAACATTATGTTGAGCCCACAAGACGCAGACCAGACCGAACTACAGCAGTTTCTCTCTAATCTGTGTGACAAACGCCCCTCTTTTGTAGTGCTGACGTCTGTCTGGGTTCTTCCCGACACAGTCTTCTAGGGTTAATTATACAACAAACAGGATCATGCAAAGTATTATGCTGCTTAACTCAGGCTTCTGCCTGCTTTATTTTCATCCAAGTAAGGTACTGCAGCTTTAACATGTGTAGGTTAGAGGTACTCAGATACTTTCATTCAGCAGTTCACACATTTCAGTGTTACAATATTTCCCACACTGTTATTTCAAGAAATAAAACCAAAATCATATAAGCAAATCCTATCCCTTTCAGGGGTCTAACTACACATCAGAATCAGTCTCTCTAACAGCTGCTGGCCAACTAAACTGGTTCCCCAGCTTAAAACAATGCTCTCTCATTTAGGGACACAAGATACAGCACAGTCTTTTAGCAACAGCAGTAACCATTTGTTTGTCTTATCTGTTTGGGGTGTCCAGGCAAATCCTCTGGTACTGTGATACGTGGAGAGGCCGTCAACCTCGATACTGGATGCAGGAGAGTAGCGACACCCCCAGCCCCCAGGCTCCAAGGAGAGAGAGTCAAATGCAAAACCTCTCTGCTCTAAATACCTGTGCATGTGATTAGAAGAGCAGGTGAGGGAGAACTAGAGCCATTGTAATCTGTGGTCTGGATTTTCCATCCAGCTGCCTGAGTTAATGGGAAGCTGTGGAACGGATCATTTTTAGCTATTCCTGCACTTTCTGCTCTAAAATGGGGCAGAAAGCTGCCTAACATCTTTGGACTATGTCACATATCCCCCTCCCCAGCTCACACCTACTGGGGTGAGCGGCCATGGACCTCACTGGGGTGAGCGTCCTACCTGAAATGCTTGAGCTAACTGCTCAGTACAACATTAAGTATTTACATGACACGAATATGAACTTCATTATAAATTTACCAACCGAAAAGGGCATTTTTTTTTTTTCCCATATTGTAAGCTACCAATATTTTTTCTCTTATACTACAGCCTTGTAATCTTAAGGGCCATCAACCCTGTATATTAATTTGTAGTTTAGCTACATTTTCAACACAGAGAACCAATATAACATTGTAATATTGACAAAATGCTTATTTGCATAGTTAAGTCCGTGACATAGTCCACACGTGTAATAAAAAAAATAAAACATTTTTTTTTTTTTTTTTTTTTTTTTTTGACTTCCAGTCTATTGCATCCTTTGACTTTATTTCATAGCCCGCTGCAACCTGCAAATGACTGGACTGTTTCTTTAGCTTCTGATGAGACCCTTGGACCAGATTCTCCTTGGCTCCACAGTGTGGTCCAGATTGGTGAGATATGGAACTATTCAGGCGCCGTGTTAACCTTCGTTGTTTTTTCTTTTCAATCTTTGATTTCCCTTTTGTGGCCATTACCAGGCCTTTGGGTTTTGGAGACCTAGTTGCCTCTGTACAAACGTAGTCCATATTAACCATGTCATCAGGATCTGTCAACAAGTTTGTTTTTTCAGGAACTGCCACCCACTTGGCTAAAACATCTTCTGTGTTGTCCTGGGTGTGTCCACTAGTTTGATAATCTTCTGGACAACGTAAATGAAATTGAGGATCTGGATTTTTGAATCCCAGATCAGGGAGTATATTCTCAGGAGGGTGCCTATCTGTTTCTGGAATAACAGCAGCACAATCAAAGTCAATTCTTTCTCCTTCCTCTTTGTCATCAGTGAGGGCATTGAGTTTACTTTCCCTGGTCTCCTTTTGTGACCGTGTCTCTTTTAGCTTTGGAATCTCTTTCTCCAACTTCATCTTTATAGCAAATCGTAATATTGCAACAGCATTGAAGATACACGTATAGGAACGTACAGCTTGCTTGGTTAGGAGGTAGGATTGATAGCCCGACTGAACCACTTTAGCCGCTTCTCCCATGTCCGTCATCTGTTTCAGAGCGAGGTTTAACTCTGTTTCATTTTCTCTATTCTTGACCTGCAGCTGCAGGTGCTCCTTCCGGGTCTTGTCCAGCTCCAGCTGCAGCCGGGCCCCCTCATTTGCCGTGTGGTCCAGCTGCTTGTAGATATCGGCCATCTCGCTTTTATAGCGCAGTGTCAGGCAAACCACCTGACGGACGGACACCTCCTCTCTCTTGGCGCACTGTATCTCGCGCTCAGCCATCTGCTTCTGCAGCTCTTCAACCTGATCGTGCCAGACCTCCCTCAGGGTCTTCACCTCTTTCTGGTGCTTGCTCTGGGTTTGCATCAGCGCCTCCATTTTTTGGAGCTCTGCAGTTTGTGTCGCCTGGATCGCCGCTGATTCTGTATTCTGCAGTGCTTCCTGCATTTCTAACTTTTCCTGGATCAATTGCTTCTCCACTTTTTCTGCTTGGTGAAGCTTCTCATCACCTTCACTGATCTGGTCAGTCAAGTCTGAATTTTTCTGTGTCAGACTTACATTCTCTCTTTTTACAGTCTCTAAATTACTCAGGGTATTCTCATAGGTTTTCTTCAATGTACACAGCTCTGTGCTGCGAGCGTAGACCTCATGGCGTGAGAGTTCCAGCTCTGCTTTAAGCGCGCTAGCCTCTTGCCGAGAAACCCCCAACTCTGTGATGAAGTTTTGCACATCTTTCTGGGACATCTCATAGCATAGTTTCCAGTCAGTTCTTGTTTTCTTTGATTCGCTTGGCTCTCTGCCTATGATGGTAGCAGTAGCCTTTGTCATCTCTAGGCGTGTCGTCATTCCTGGGACGATTGCGCCAGGCCCTATGGGCTGTTGCTCATCTCGGCGCCTTTCTGACGCATGTCCTGACAGTGCAGGTTCAAGTGGCTCGGTCACTTCCCCTGTGACTTGAGGAACAGTTTTCTTTCTTTTTGCTTTATTAGCTCCAGAGATATCAGTGGTACTGGGCACACACTCACTGTTATCAGCTTCCACATCTTGCTTGCACTCACAGGGCGTTGCTTGCTTTTGCAGCTGTTTGTCTTTGAAA
This sequence comes from Ascaphus truei, assembly GCF_040206685.1. Lineage (NCBI taxonomy): Eukaryota > Metazoa > Chordata > Amphibia > Anura > Ascaphidae > Ascaphus > Ascaphus truei. The sequence continues at coordinate 11,155,282 of NC_134489.1, forward strand.
ATTTTGGGGCACACATCTTCCATGTGACCTACTTCACGACAGGCCCAGCATACTAAATTCATCTGTGGGTACGGCTCTCCTTCAGGGTCGTGATCATAGTATGGCCTGAAGGGACACTGTTTTGTATGGTTACGTACATTACACAACAAACATTTCACGTCGGCCATTTTAGAAACCCGGCAGGGACAATTTGCTAGCTGCAATTTCACTTACTTCAGCAGCTTACATACAGCACTTGCTAGCTGCAAATTCACTCACTTCAGCAAAAGGCATAAGCTTTACAAACAGCACTTGCTAGATGCAAAAAAAATTTTTCTCTTCAGCAAAACATTTTGGTTTTCTGTTTGGGTTCAGGGTGCTATTGCATCCACACTTCGCACATTCTCTGTGTATGCTAGAAGCACAACTGATATACACAGCGGGACAGACTTCACTCATAGCATCTGTACTTTAGTTCAGCTGGGCGGCCATTTTAAACCCCCGCATTTATTTGCAAACCCACAGACTTTTTAGTGTCTGCCCGCATTCTCCACCATATGTGACAAACGCCCCTCTTTTGTAGTGCTGACGTCTGTCTGGGTTCTTCCCGACACAGTCTTCTAGGGTTAATTATACAACAAACAGGATCATGCAAAGTATTATGCTGCTTAACTCAGGCTTCTGCCTGCTTTATTTTCATCCAAGTAAGGTACTGCAGCTTTAACATGTGTAGGTTAGAGGTACTCAGATACTTTCATTCAGCAGTTCACACATTTCAGTGTTACAATATTTCCCACACTGTTATTTCAAGAAATAAAACCAAAATCATATAAGCAAATCCTATCCCTTTCAGGGGTCTAACTACACATCAGAATCAGTCTCTCTAACAGCTGCTGGCCAACTAAACTGGTTCCCCAGCTTAAAACAATGCTCTCTCATTTAGGGACACAAGATACAGCACAGTCTTTTAGCAACAGCAGTAACCATTTGTTTGTCTTATCTGTTTGGGGTGTCCAGGCAAATCCTCTGGTACTGTGATACGTGGAGAGGCCGTCAACCTCGATACTGGATGCAGGAGAGTAGCGACACCCCCAGCCCCCAGGCTCCAAGGAGAGGGAGTCAAATGCAAAACCTCTCTGCTCTAAATACCTGTGCATGTGATTAGAAGAGCAGGTGAGGGAGAACTAGAGCCATTGTAATCTGTGGTCTGGATTTTCCATCCAGCTGCCTGAGTTAATGGGAAGCTGTGGAACGGATCATTTTTAGCTATTCCTGCACTTTCTGCTCTAAAATGGGGCAGAAAGCTGCCTAACATCTTTGGACTATGTCACATCTGCTTCAGCAAAACCAGGCCATGGCGGATCAAATTGTGGCACTTACACGCCAGGTCGCAGTACTCTCAGACAGGGTACCGACCGCGACCCCGCCAGATGTAAGCCCCCACTCCGCAAGCGCAGTTAGCAGCTCAGATGTAAGGATTCCTCCCCCCAAGCCTTATGCAGGTGAACCGCAAGATTGTAGGGGTTTCCTAAACCAATGTGAGGTGCAGTTTGAAATGGCCCCCCATCTCTACAATACTGATCGCAAGAAGGTAGCCTACATTTATAACCTCCTCACTGGCAGCGCCCTGGCTTGGGCTTCCCCGGTTTGGGAGCGACGTTCTGACCTTACCCAAGATTACCCGGCATTTAAAGCCGAGTTTCAACGGGTATTTGATTCCCCCGCTCGTCGGGAGATGGCATCTGTTTCTCTCCTCCAGATCACTCAGGGACGGCGAATGGTGACGCAGTATGCTGTGGAATTCCGGACTCTAGCAGCTGAGACTAACTGGGGACAAGAGGCTCTTGTCTCCGTATTCTGGCAGGGCCTGGCAGATCCCATCAAGGACGAACTCTCTCGCCAATCCAGGCCGGATCAACTGGAGGTCCTGATTGATTTGGCCGTCCGAGTGGATCAACGCATCCAGGTACGCCGCTCAGAGCGTCAGCGCACTCGCTTCCATAACTTTCAAATTCCGTTCTCCAGTACTCTCAGCAGCACTCCTGCTCCCCCAAGTACTACCACCCCTCTTCGTCCTGCACTGAAGTTGCCAGAGCCAATGCAATTGGGGGTACAACGCATCCGCACACCGATACGGCAGTTCCGCCACGCCGGGGGATTGTGTTTCTACTGCGGATCCATGGAACATCTGGTTCGGGAGTGTCCACTTTGTCTGGGAAACGGGAACACCCAGTGAGTACAGAGGGGCTCTCTCTGGGTGTAATGTCTCCACGTCCCCTTCATAAAGATGAACTCCCTAAGAAACTTACATTTCCAGTCTTCCTTTCAGGCGATAAGTTCAAGACTTCTACCGCCGCTTTCATTGACTCAGGAGCTGGAGGAAACTTCATGGATCTTGAATTCGCCAGGGTAAACCGCATACCACTAGTGAGAAAGAAGGTTCCCATCGCACTCGTCAGTATCGATGGACGTCCTCTTACCCCGGCCCACATCTCCTTAGAGACGGCTCCCTTGCTTCTGTCTTCACATCTGCACAAGGAGACCTTAGTTCTCGATGCCATTCACGCTCCTGGGATACCCATCACCCTTGGTCTTCCTTGGCTACAGCTTAACAATCCTCTCATTGACTGGACTTCCTCCGCTCCCATTTCCTGGAGGCCGAGGTCAGACGAGACTCATCAACTGCTGGCCAATACCTCTGTTCCCGAAGTTATTCTACCTTCCGTTTACCATCAATTCCGGGACGTTTTTAATAAGGTACAGTCAGACCTCTTGCCGCCACACAGGACTTACGATTGTCCAATCGATCTAGTTCCTGGTTACTCCCTACCCAAGTCCAAGACCTACCCCTTGTCGTTACCAGAATCTCACGCTATGGATGAATATATCCAGGAGAATCTCAAAAAAGGCTTTATTCGTCACTCCAATTCCCCAGCAGGGGCGGGGTTTTTCTTCGTCAAGAAAAAGGACGGGTCGTTGAGGCCTTGCATCGACTACATGGGTTTAAACCAGATAACTATTAAAAATCGTTACCCCCTTCCCCTTATTACCGAACTGTTCGATAAATTACAGGGGGCCAAGATTTTTTCCAAGTTGGATCTGCGTGGTGCCAATAACCTGGTGCGCCTCAGGAAGGGGGATGAATGGAAGACGGCCTTCAACACGCGTAGTGGACACTACGAATATCTGGTAATGCCTTTCGGCTTATGTAATGCTCCCGCTGTCTTCCAGGATTTCATCAACGACGTCTTTCGTAAGGTACTCAATGTTTTTGTTATTGTATACTTGGATGATATCCTGATTTTTTCCAAAGATCTCCAGGACCACATACGCCACACCTCCTACGTCCTTGCCTGTCTCCGGCAACACCATTTGTACGCCAAACTGGAGAAGTGCACCTTTCATACGACCTCTACTCCGTTCCTGGGGTACATCATTTCCGATGAGGGGTTTATGATGGACTCCGGTAAACTTCAAGCAGTCACTGAATGGCCAAGACCCAACTCTCTCAAGGCCATACAACGTTTTTTAGGGTTCGCTAATTATTATCGTAAGTTTATACGGAGTTTTTCCACCATTGTGGCACCCCTTACTGCGCTCACCAAAAAAGGAGCTGATCCTTCTGGTTGGTCATCCGAGGCCATCTCCGCCTTCGAGACACTCAAGGAAGCCTTTATATCCGCACCTATTCTCCGTCATCCCGACATTGAACTTCCCTTCGTCCTGGAGGTCGACGCTTCTGATTGCGGCGCTGGTGCCGTTCTTTCTCAGAGACCCACGCCCCAAGATAAGTTACATCCCTGTGCATATTTTTCCAAGAAATTCTCGTCTGCCAAGAGGAACGATGACGTGGGTAACAGGGAACTTCTGGCCGTGAAGATGGCTCTTCAAGAGTGGAGACACCTGCTGGAGGGGTCGAAAGAGACGTTTACTATCCTCACGGACCACAAGAACCTTCTTTACATAGAGAACGCTCGACGCCTTGGTCCACGACAGGCTCGTTGGACCCTTTTTTTTTCCCGATTCGATTTTCACCTTTCCTATATCCCCGGGACCAAGAACGTTAAGGCAGACGCACTCTCCTGAATACATTTTTCTGAAGAGAGGCCAGAGGAATCTTTGGAGACTATCCTTCCGCATGAGAGGATTCTCGCCACGTCTTCTTTTAAGAATCTTGACAAGATTTTGCACTCCCAGAGACGCATTCCCAAGGACTTTGTACCTTCCAAATTTGTTCCAGAGGTCCTGTCTTGGGGTCACTCCTCTAAATCTGCAGGTCATCCAGGTTTTAAGAAGACTACTGATCTCATTCGTCGGAATTTATGGTGGCCAAGGATGTCTCAAGATATTCTGGTGTTTACCCGCGCCTGTCCCACGTGCGCTCAAAGCAAGACTCTCCGTCAAAAGCCTCAGGGTTTCCTGTTACCCCTTCCAGTTGCCGACCGCCCCTGGTCCCACATTTCGATGGACTTCATCGTGGAGTTGCCCAGGTCCAGAGGAATGAACACTATCTTGGTGGTCGTGGACAGGTTCTCAAAGATGGCCCATTTCATTCCACTTAAAGGATTACCCACCTCCCCCGCCCTTGCTGATATCTTTACGGAGCAGATTTTCCGGATTCATGGGATCCCTTCGTCCATTGTTTCTGACAGAGGTTCTCAGTTCGTATCCAAATTTTGGAGAGCTTTCACGAAGAGATTGGGCATCTCTTCTTCTTTCTCTTATGCCTATCATCCTCAGTTCAATGGACAAACGGAGAGAATCAATCAATCCCTGGAGAAGTACCTGAGATGTTTCATATCCGATTTCCAGGATGATTGGGCTCAACTCCTCTCTTGGGCAGAGTATGCCGTCAATTCTGCCAAAAATGAGTCCACCCGGGAGTCGCCCTTCTTTATAAATTATGGGTTCCACCCTCCCTGTCTTCCCATCCCCAACATTCCTTCTGGAGTACCAGCCGTAGATGAACGCATTTCTTCCCTCCAAACCGCATGGTCCAGGATTCAGTCTACCCTTCTCAACTCCTCCCGCAGGTCGAAACTACAGGCCGATCGTCGTCGTCGTTCGGCGCCCAGTTACAAACCAGGGGATTTGGTATGGCTCTCCTCTAAGAATATCCACCTCAAGGTACCATCTCCTAAACTGGCACCCAAGTTCCTGGGTCCTTTCTCTATTTGTGAACAAATCAATCCCGTGGCATTCCGGCTCCAACTACCACCCAGTATGAAGATTCCCAATGTCTTTCATGTGTCCCTCTTAAAACCATTTATCTCCAGTCACTTCTTTCCGGATCAGACTCGTAAACCCATTACTGTACAAAATAACGAGGAATACGAGGTTCACTCTCTTTTGGTTTCTCGCCTATACAGGGGTCAGCTCCAGTTCTTGGTGCAGTGGAAGGGCTTTGGCCCTGAAGAGAGATCCTGGGTTCCTTCAAAGGACATTCATGCCCCGGCTCTTCTTAAGTCCTTCAGGAAAAAGTTTCCAGAGAAACCGTTCTTGGACCGTCCTGAGGCCGTTCCTGAAGAGGGGGGTACTGTCAGGAATCGGCGTTCTCCATGCTCCTCACACAGAGCACTCCCTCCCCGCAGGGAGCCCCTGGACACACAAAACAATCCTGCCTTACCGGCCTCCACGGCTCCCCGCCCCTGCCACCGTCGCGGGATCACTCCCCTCGGCGATTCCTCTGTACAGCGCCGCGCAGGCCCACGCCCTCCTGCACGCACACCTGCACCATCCACTGGCTCGGTTCACGCGCGTACACGAGTTACGGAGCACGCTCAGTCTGCACACTCTTCTTCCCGTCCCCCGGACCTCAGGCTCCGCCCCCGCACACTGCACGAGCATACTCAGGTTACCAACAAGACTCACCTGGCCTGTTATGCTTGCACCAATCTTCAGTGTCTCCCTGTAACTCTTCCTGTCCCGCCTCCGTTCCTAATTGGACCTTCCTGTTTTATCTAGCTCCTCTCTGCTCTCAGTCTTTGCTTGACATAGTCTCTGTATGGAAGTACTTCTGGATTCTCTCAGTGTTTTCACAGGTTCTGACACGGCTTGTACAACTATCCCCTCTGGCTCTCGATCTCGGCACTCCTTGGACAACGCTCACTCTGGTAACCCCTTGAACACGGCTTGGACAACGACCTATCTCCACTCTCCACTCCCTGACCTCGGCAAGGCATTCATCACTCTATCTCTATAACCGGTACCGGCAAGTATTGTTTACCTTACTACACCTGGCCTGGCAACGCTTCATACCACACTCCGGACATGCTCCCTTTGCTGCGGGTGCGTGTATTACCACTTCCCCCTTCAGCTCAGGGGACGGGTCTGGTCTGCGGGCAGCACCGGCGTAACACATATCAACTACTTGTCGATCCAATAAAAGGTATCACACCCCACTACTCCCTCTCCCTCCTTTGTTTCACACTTTTGAGTCGATCAAAATGGCTGTGCCACTTTTTTCTCCTCTAGCTGCAGAGTATAAAATATGTGAAATGTTTATATTCTGGAGCCAGTGCCCACCTTACTTATTTAGATGAGTTTCTTGAAGCATAATGTCTCCCTACATAGATTTTATCTCTGAAAGCCAACCTTCTTTTAAGAAGAGAACTTAACCCATTAACATTGATTGACAGATATATTAAATGGTCAGAGACCAACATGTAGGATTTCAGGTGTTGCAAACCTGGTTTGAAGTGTAATGGCAACAAGTATGCTTTGGGGCGGTCACGTACTGCACACCTGTGAGCACGTAACCTGCATACGGTGCAAGGGTTAATACACAACTCGCAAACTAGCGCACTTTCCCCTTTCACAAAGGTCTCTCAAATTAACAACATCTCCCGTCAATCCGTCCCCATATACCATCTGTCACGAACAGCACACGAGTGAGCACGTGACTTAGATATGCAACAAGAGTTAATACCCAAGGCAACTCACCTTTCCAGTCCGCAAGGTACTTTCAATGAGTTAATATTAACACCTTACTCCATTGTATATCTATATGCTTCCACCACCTGAGAAATTATGCAAAATATGTATAATTAATACATATCTGCCAGGGTCTCAGGACCCTATTTATTATAGAAAAAAACGATGCACTTAACACACAAAAATCAGTTGTAGTAAAATGTGCCCGAAAATGTAAACACTCTCTCCAGAGCGTGCAACCGTTTATTCAGAGCCCCAAAGCATTACTTATTAAATAATTATTTCATACATATAAAAATACAGTGCCTCAGATTACAGAGAAAGATAATTAAAGAACATATGTAACAGGGGACTTATCGCTGTTCAAAAATGTGCCTCTAATCCAGCAGTGTGGTGGTTAACAGCTGGAAGACAATTAACCAACACCACCTGGCTGATTACAGGTGTCAGAAAAAGCCTGCCTCTGAGACAGGAAGGGAGATTCTTCCTGAGCTCACACATGAGCTGAGCTGACCCAGGAAGCAGAAAGAGCAGAATTCCTTAGTCTCACAATTGAGGGACTGAACCAAGGAAGGATAGATGTCTTGAGCTGCAAGCTGACAACAAGACAAAGGGGAAAAGATTCTAAACCTGGATCCTGACATTGCCTTAGCACACAAGGGTGCGGACCCCAGAGAGCAGAGAAACCTCCCCTACAGCTACAAGAGACAGATAAGACTTTTCTTATAAGACTGTTATCTATATCTATATATATGTCTCTATGATTTGGGCTGGTGAATCAATGGGCTAACCACGCAGTTAAAGAGGGCTGGACTACAAGTGTAAATATACTCCAAAGTGGAGCAGATTTTGTTTGGCTCACTATTTTTCATATGTTTGCTGTGTTTAAAGCGACAGGCACAATAAAGCCTTATTTTAATTTCACCTTAAAACAGTCTCCATTGCGTGCCTCTGCACATGTCCTCTTACAACATACAATTACAGTAAATGCAGACCAGTTTCTGAAAATAACAGGATACAACAGAAATCCCTATACCGTACGTTATCATATGGCTTAGGATTTCCCCCAGAGAGATCACTGGTGTAGAAATATGAAAATTCGCGTGTTTCATCCAAAACAAACCTCTGCTGAATTCTGATTTTCATATTACCTTGATAAGATGTATGTACTATGTTTCCCCATTGAAACCACATACGCCCACACCTTTCACAAATCAGCTGCTCGGCTGACAGTTTTACGACAGAGCGAAAAAAACTTTGTTCTAAAAAGGCGTTTAAAATCTTGACTCAGTATATAAATGCTCATAACTTAATTTGCCTAATACTTGGACAGACGTGCGTCACATCTATGGATTTAGGCGATTATGACAGCTGTAATAAGACTAATTTTGATAGTCTTGCTCCTAAATTTGAGCAACAAATGGATATCTGTCCTTGGCACCTCTTACCCATGTGTGTGTCTTTTTAATATGTATTGGGGGGAGTGGGGGTGTCTTTTTAATACATATTGGGTGAGTGGGGGTGTCTTTTTAATATGTATTGGGGGCATGGGGGTGTCTTTTTAATATGTATTGGCGGGAGTGGGGTGTCTTTTTAATACATATTGAGGGAGTGGGGTGTCTTTTTAATATGTATTGGGGGAGTGGGGGTGTCTTTTTAATATGTATTGGGGGAGTGGGGGTGTCTTTTTAATACGTATTGGGGGAGTGGGGGTGTCTTTTTAATATGTATTGGGGGGACGGGGTGTCTTTTTAATATGTATTGGCGGGAGTGGGGGTGTCTTTTTAATATGTATTGGCAGGAGTAGGGGTGTCTTTTTAATACATATTGGGGGAGCGGGGTGTCTTTTTAATATGGAGTGGGTGGAAGTGGGGGTCTCTTTAATATGTATTGGGGGAAGAGTGGGTGTCTTTAATATGTATTGGGGGAGTGGGGTGTCTTTTTAATATGTATTGGGGGAGTGGGGTGTCTTTTTAATATGTATTGGGGGAGTGGGGTGTCTTTTTAATATGTATTGGGGGGGAGTGAGGTGTCTTTTAATATGTATTGGGGGGAAGTGCGGGTGTCTTTATTATGTATTGGGTGTGGGGGTTTTTGGTATGTGTTTTGTGAGGGGGGAATTGAGCGAGAGTGGGGTAATTGGTGGAAGGTGGGGACGAATGAGAGGAGAGAGGGAGTGAGGGAGGCAGTGAGCGAGGAAAAAAGGGAGTAAGAGAGACGGAGGGGAGTGAAATACACAGGAATAAAATAGAGGGGTCTCGCGAGTTTGAAATGGGGGAGGGCTCGTAATAACGCCGACACGGGGGGGGGGGGCGTAACTCTAGTCCTGGGCCCTGGGAAATTTGTCTCCGGCCCTGAGGGTAGTGGGTGCATGGAACAGGCGACCAGCAGAGCTGGGGGAGGGTTAACACAGCAAAAGCGATGGGATAGAACATGCTATTATTATTATTATTATTATTATTATTATTATTATTATAGAAACAGAGGGTTTCTAAATAAAAGAAGAAGCCAGGGATCTAATGGGGTCTGAGGCTTTACAGTAGTAAAATGTCCAGACGGGGTGAGCTATGTGCTTTTTATCTGTTGTCAGTGTCTACATTTCTGTTACTACAGTATCTAAACAGAGCTTTATCACCACGCTCTGCATGCTAGCACAGCCCCGAGGTTAGAGAAAACATTTACTCTGCCTGCTGGAGTGATCCTATCTCTCTGTTTTGTTCTGTTGCTACAGAATGACAAAAGGAAAACTGAATCCCTGTGTGTTTTATTGATGAGCATAGAGACATATTACATGGCAATGACAGGCACACTTTAATTGTTCACGCCTTGCTACTTCCTTAGGTACTTTTAAAGGGGTACTCTCACTTAGCAGCTGTAAGGGTGCCGTGTTCCTTACCTCCCGCGGCGCCTCTCTCCTCTCGTGCCCCTCGCGCACCCGCGCCTTCCGTCGCAGGGGCGCGCGAACTCCGCTCCCGGATCACAGTCCCCTTCCGACCGGCAGCGGCACACACACTGCCCCAAGGACGCGCACTGCCCCAAGGACGCCGCACATGCCGGCATCTCTGCGCAGCCACTCTGGCACCTCCCCTCAATCTCGGTTACGGCACGCATCGCAGGCGCGCGCGTTCACCCACACTCCCACTAATTGCCTGGAAGCCTCCGCACCTGCTCTGCACCCAGCCTCAGCCTATCAGCACTCCACTTACCTCTGATCTCACCTGTTGGAGGCTCTCCCATTGGCTCTCACTGGTATATAGTTGCAATCAGCCCCAGGCTGATTGCTGAACATAGTCAGTCTTTGTCGTGCTTGCTACAAGCTACCTCACAGTGTGTTATGTCTTCCCGTACCCAGATCCCAGCTTTGTACCCGGACTCCTGACCTCTGGGCCCTTGGACCTCGGCTCGCCTATCGGACTTCTCCTTTCTCTCATCCTCGACCTCGGCTTCGGACTCTGACTACTCTTGACTTCTCCGATCCTGAATACGGCAAGTACCTCTACGTTCCTACACTCTCCTACCCTGACCCGGCTATCCACAAGCACTCTGCTTTCCGGACCCGCACTCGCGGCTGTAGGGCGGTGGTTTTCCTGTATCCCCACCTCGGCCTCGCGGTCCGGTTTGTGGTGAGCACGCGTGACAGCAGCCCAAAAATATATCGGTTTTAACCCAGGGCTCTGCGTAGCATATTTAGCAAACATTTAGTGATAGGTTTGACACTTTAACTCATTAAATATGCCACTGTCGGCCGCTGCGGAGCCTGAGGTGTATGGCAGGATAGACTTAAAGCTCCGTGGCACGTGAGACAATGAAGTATATCTAAGCATACTTAAGTGTAACCCCTCTTGTTTCTAGCCCCCAGACTGCTGCTGAGATGAAGGTCGCAGTCCTTTATTTCTTTATGCTATGCCACAAGAGGTTTGGAGGTCAGACAACCTTCCTCCGGTCTCTGCACATTCTTCCTACTTACCAATTAGATTGTAAGCTCTTCGGGGCAGGGACTCCTTTTCATAAATGTCGCTTTTATGTCTGAAGCACTTCTTCCCGTAATGTGTTATTTATATGATTGTCACGTGTATTACTGCGGTGAAGCGCTACATACATTAATGGCGATATATAAATAAAGATATATATATATATACTGTACATATGTAACGGGTATTCCACCCCACCCAATCGCATATATAGTGTGGGTGAGTAGAACATGCGGTGTTACCGGTGTGGTGCGTATACCTGCCGGCTCACAGGAAGTCTGAGCCTCCGCTAATGAGAGCCTGGGGTGAATCCTCTGGAACGTATCTTCTTTCAGCGCCTCCACCTATGTAGGATTCTAGGGAAGTGTAGAATGACCCTACATAGGAACCCACTCAGAAACCACATACACCAGTATTAGGGATAACAGGTTTACTGAATGAACAAACACTTTACTAACACACATATAAGACATTACACAACATCATAACCTTATGCATTAACCATATCACCTTCTGCCCAATGTCTGGTGTTCCCACCCAGTGTCCGGTAATCCCCACCCAATGTCCCGTACTCCTACGGAGATCGTGGGTGACTGCGCAGTCACTAAATTATCTATTAGGCCTGTTGGTGCACATGTGTAGAAATACCTTCCGAGCACTCCGATGCTCGGGCCTGCAACACTCTTCTAAAAGGGTCAGACGTGCGATGCATCCGTCTGATCCTATCCAGGTGATATTCTCCAGGAACCCCAACGAGGGTCCCACCGCTTCACGGGAACACAACCTTCTCTCGGTAACAGCAACCGAATCACGGGAACAGCAGCCGCCGCTATCCCTGTCTATCCCTAACTAACCCTAACGTGACAGGAACCCTAACCTAGGGCCTGTCCCTGATGAACCGCAACCTGAGGTGACTTGGGGGAAACTCCTAGGGCCTGCGGGGTTAATAACCTGCCCCACTCCCTTAGCTACCCAAGTCCCTAATCCTCCCTAACATCTAGCTACTCACTACTCCTAACAGCCTGCAGCAGACACACATCTCTCACCGTCAGCCTGCAGACATTCACACACGCTGCACACACTGCGCCCAGCACATGCAGCGACACACACACAGCTGGCAATCGTACACAGCCACCTGGATACCCGCAGCAACAATCCACTGCACACACTCTGTGCCTATTTGCCAGTGCGCACAGCACTACCCGCTGTGGCACTGCCAAACCTGCACCTTACACACACTAAGGTTGACGACCTTACCTAGGGCCATCCCTTAGAAATTACCCACTAACCTGGTGGGGAGTTGGGGCCTACCTGGAGTGTGGGTACCTATCTGGATGCAGGAGCTGCACTCACTCCCCGCACCCTTCCTTCCCCTTCAGCTCCGCTGCTCCAACTGACAAACGTGCTGCAGCCCAAACAATGCATCTCTTTGCCTGCCTGGCCTTCCTAAGCCCTATTGGCTCCCTGGTGTCACGTGGGGCATACAGAGGCTCATGGGATATGTAGTCCCAGCTCAGAGCCTTCCCTGGTAGGCTAGGGGTTCGCGGGCTTTTCCTACCCTGCCCTTGCGCAAGCTTTCCCGGGCTGTCTGTACCTTCTCTCGGCTGCCCCTACTCTCGCGCGAACTATCCCTGTCTCTGGGGCTCTCCCTGCGCCTACGCGTCCCTGCGCATGCGCAATCCTCAGCACAATGGCGGCGCCCTGCTTGTCCGGCCGCCGGGACCTTAGAGACGCGATCGCGGCCTTAGCAACGGCCCGATCGCGTCCCCGGCAACCAGCCTGCTCGCGGAGATAGCAACCTAGTCCCTGCTCCGGCCCCCACCTTTGGAAGCAGCCGTCGGGTCCGTCGCTGGCTCCGGCGGCACCCGCGACCGTGCTGCACCAAGAGAGGGGGGTCTCAAGGAGCTGCTGGAGACCAGGGTTACACATACATACAACGAGAAACAACTACAAAGGGTGTTTGTGATATAATCGATTTTATATAGCAAAAATAGATGCAGGGGAAGCTTGCGGCCCTTAACAAAGGATCACTACATTCTACAGCACATCCACATAACATTCCCCATAAACGCTGCACAGGTGTATGTCAGTGTCTTTAAGGACGTCTTGGAAAAGCAGGGGAGCGCAGATTTCAATATGCAATAAATGAAAAAGCAAACATAGTGCAAATAAAGTTGATTCAAACGATGTGGTGTGATTATATCTATTGAATGGAGACTCACGTGGTGTCAAATATAATCAGTCATGTCAGAGATCAGTGGCAATAGCTTGACTCTGTGAATGGTAGATGAACCCCACAACTGGATAATTGGTGAAATGTGAACAGCATACACAGCAACCTCAGCAATCAGGGTGATAGAAAGGAAAGAGAGGCTTCCATAGCGTAACACAATATAATACCTTTATACACGCAATCAAATTAACACTTACAGTGTCATAAAAGCAAATGGGCACATAAAAAACGGGTGATATCACCAGCTCCAGTCTCGGATACCACGCTCTGGACCGCGGGGGCCGTCAGAGTCGGCTGCTACACCTGTGGAACGGCCGGAACGGGGAACCTCTGTGTCCTCTGCGTCATACACTTCCAAGGTCTCTCTTGGCATCCGTCAATGGGATCCGTGTAACTCTTGTGGTGGATTCACTGGGGAACACAGCTCTTCTCGCGGGGAGACAACCGGTATACTTCCGGGTGCTGGCTGATGACGTCACTCTCAGCGACTCTACGCGTTTCACTAAACAGTGTAGTTTCGTCAGGAGTCATGACTACACTATGTTAACCTCTATTATATACCTGATACAGCATAATCTAATTGGCCAAAAGTTTAATCAGACTCGGTATGCACCCATAGTCTGTCAAAGGGAGGGCAGGGGGAGGGAGAAGGAGAAGGGAATTGGTACAGGGGGAGGACTCATAAAATCGGGATAATATATATACATATACTTAATCAAATATTGCAGTAGATTTCGGGGGAAGAATAAAGACAGAAAACATATGTATTAGCTCAGACATGCAGGGGGCCCAGCTCTGAATCTAAACTTAAACACAATCCTCTTTTGATCTCCTCGCTTGCGCCGTCCTCCAAGGTCGCACCCATAGAAGGGAAGCCTTGTTAACACTGTCAATAAATACTATGCAGCAATATAAATCTTCTTCCAAGGAAGGAGCAGAACAGCACTCCAGAGATCTTGTACAAACTTGGCAATTTATTGAAGTGAAAGCAACATTTCCGTCCCCATCTTGGACCTTTGTCAAGATATCATATCATATCTAAAAGACAAAATATGTTAAACTGTTCATGCAATGTCTTTTTATATATATATATATATACAGTGGTTGACAAATCACCAAAAAATCTACTCGCCACCTAGTACCAAACGTGTGCTGCTTGGGCCAATATTTACTCGCCCGGGGGTTAAATCCACTCGCCCGGGGCGAGCAAATGTATAGGTTTGTCGAACACTGTATGTATATATATATATATATATATATATATATATATATATATATATATATATATATATATATATATATATATATTCATGTAGAGGTATCAGTACCGTGTTAGCCGAGCTTCAATAATCAAAAAATAAATAGATGATTCCGTTCTGTGGCTAACGAAATGCTTTTATTTGTGCGAGCTTTCGAGATACACTGATCTCTTCTTCCGGCGATGTTACAATGAATGAATCAAGCAAAAGCTATACCATAATATATATATGTAAGGGGGTCACCCCCGGTTCCCCTGATTTTCCTTTGCTCCCTGCCTTACCCCTGTGGCAGTGGGGGAAGGGGACGGCGACTTCTCCCGGCGGGCACCGCCCTCTTGCTTTTGGCGCGAGCTTCGCCCATGCGCAGTAAAGATCGCGCACGCGGTCCCCATAGAAAAGAGCTTTGCCAAGGACTACAATTCCCAGCAGCCTCTGGGGACTGCACTTTCACCCTTGACACAGGCAGCATTGAAGCCAATAGAGCTGGCAGAGTCTCATGCTGGAGAGTTGCAACAATGTTGTGTGCAGACAGGGTTTTTGTCAGTTGTAGCATGTTAGTCAGTCAGGAAGAAACAGAGCAAGGAGGCAGACAAGGGAAGGAGGTAGGGTACGGGAGAGAGGGATCCCCTGTACTAGCCAGCACCCCCTTGGCCCAAGATAGCTCTAGTTATCCCATATAGTGAGTGTTGCCAGGGATGCCCTAGAGTAAGGGACCCTGTCACTCAGGTTAGTCAGTTGTTAGTGGGAGTCAGGACTGGGCCTCGTTAGGGGAGTAGGCAGACGCTTAACCCCTTAGGCCCCAGATAGACTCTCCCTCTCCAGTGTATGGTGTATGTAGGATTGGTTGCTGTGTGTTGTTGCTGCATGTGCTGGGCGCAGTGTGTGCAGCGTGTGTGAATGTCTGCAGGCTGACGGTGAGAGCTGTGTGTCTGCTGCAGGCTGTTAGGAGTAGCGAGTAGCTAAATGTTAGGGAGGATTAGGGACTTGGGTAGCTAGGGGAGTGGGGCAGGTTATTACTTTGCAGGCCCTAGGAGATTTCCCCAAGCCACCCCAGGTTGCGGTTCATCAGGGACAGGCCCTAGGTTAGGGTTCCTGTCACGTTAGGGTTAGTTAGGGATAGTCAGGGATAGCGGCGGCTGCTGTTCCCGTGATTCGGTTGCTGTTACCGTGAGACGGTTGTGTTCCCGTGAAGCGGTGGGACCCTCGTTGGGGTTCCTGGAGAAGTACCTGGAAAGGATCAGACGGATGCATCGCACGTCTGACCCTTTGAGAAGAGTGTTGCAGGCCCGAGCATCGGAGTGCTCGGAAGGTATTTCTACATATGTGCACCAACAGGCCTAATAGATAATTTAGTGACTGCGCAGTCACCCACGACCTCCGTAGGAGTACGGGACATTGGGTGTGGGGGATTACAGGACACTGGGTGGGAACACCAGACATTGGGCTGAGGTGATAAGGTTAACAGATTATGATGTTATGTAAATGTGATGATATTCTCCATGCATGTTAGTAAAGTCATATAGTTAATATACATGCTGTCGTGTAAGTGATTATTATTGTGATTGTCCTGCGAGGAACCACTCCCCCTCTGGTGGGAGCCATCGCAGGTGGAGGCGCTGTACCGAGAAGATGTTGTAAGTGATCACCCCTAGTATAATTACCCCAGGTTCCCCGTGGCGGAAGCTCAGCCCTCCTGTGAGCCAACAGGTAATGCACCACACCTGAGTAACCTTGTATGTTTCCTGCCCCCACACCGTGTGATCTGCGATTGGGTGGGGGAAACCCCGTTACATACAGTGGCGACAAAGTTTATTAGAGCAAATGCCGCCGGTTCACCGGGACTTACTCCGGCTGGTGCTGAGAATAGTCAGCGCATCAGCCGCATCCAGCCGCGTCCCCTCCGTTCCCCCCCCTCCAATCCGCGCGCAATTTATATACCTTCCCGACCCCCTAGCTGCGCCTGCTGTGCCCCTCTGCTTCCCCGCTCCCCCGCTTACCTCACTTCAAACCTTCAGGGGAGTCGGGGAAGCCGGGCGCTCACGTGACTGTGACGTCACCGACGTCACGCGAACGAGCCGCTTGTCAACGCTTCTCCACGCTGCCGCCACGCATCCTGCAGTGCGGTTTTTGCTCTAATAAACTTTGTCGGTGCTGTATATAATGTAAAACCCTGTTCACCTAATATAACCATGTATTTGTAACCATGTATCTGTCATCATAACTCTGTGCCCAGCACATACAGTACTGGAAAACGAGAGCTAACTCTCAATGTATGACGTCCGGGTAAACATTTTTATAAATAAATAAATAACATGGGACTGAGCTTTTAATCCCATTAAACATACCCCTGTCATTAGGTCCCTTTGGTTCTTCGCTACGTATGACTATGACACGACTCTTATGATTACGTTTTAATATAAAGTACTTATTGAGGTGTTCCTATCGTCTTTGAAAAGTGCTTCCAGAGAGAGCTTTATTTGAATTCTCAGCCTCGCTGTCCCTGCGTGAACTTTGCAGTAAGGAGAAGTGACAGCAGGTGTCATTGTGGGACCGCTTCATAGATGCTGACCAAGTTGACAAGTTTCTGCTCAAGAAAGAGGAAACTGCATTCTTTGCCAATTTCATTGAAAATGGTCAGTAACATAACACAATTTACCACAAATTGTCCTTGTGTTCCTTAAAACCATGGAATCAGACCTACCACAAAGCCATGTCTGTTTTGGTTTCTTTATAAAGTTAGGAATGGTCTTTTTTTGTGTGTGTATTTTGAGTGGGGGCACTTGTTATTCAAGCGTTTACTCAATAAAGATAAGAGGGGGGGGATTGCCTGTGCAAACTCCTGTTCCGAACACAGAGACTTAAGACAAAAGGAAACAATGAGAGGAAATGAAATGCCTCCCAAGTCTCGGCTCACCATGTTTACAAACTAACTTATTCTATACCTGGCAAAAAGGCCTAATCAGCCACTGGCGGATAATCAATAAGGCCCTCGTTATTCATTTCTAAATACTTAATGGTGTCAGATTTGTGTAACACAGAGGTGTCTATCCCCCAGGTGTAACTCCTTAAAGGAGCACATGCGCTCCCAAAAAATGTTTCCCCTGGATGGGAAGCAGGGGGTCTGCGGAGCTGAACCGTGTTAATTTCAGCCCAGAGGACCCCCTGCTACCAGAGATATTTAACTCCATAGGGGGGATATTTAACTCCATAGGGGGGATATTTAACTCCATAGGGGGGATATTTAACTCCATAGGGGGTGCCGGTAGCAGCTCCGCAGGTTTAAATGTCCCAGTCACGCCAGCCACTAGGAATGACGTCACAGCTTCCTATTCGCCCACGTGAAAGGGGACATTTAAACCGCCATTATGATAGCCCCCAAGTAGCCCAGCTGGAGCTGCTATTTGCAGGCCCTACAGGAGGTATCTCGGGAAGCAGGGGGTCCCCGGAGCTGAAATTAACGGGGTTCAGATACGGAGACCCCCTGCTTCAAACCCTTTTTTTTTTTTAATAAAAAAAAACAACAGGAGTGCTGCTTTAAACATGTTACCACCATTGGTTCATTGTGGTCTTAGAAAGGACTGCACATTTAAATATGTCACTGTCATTACGTCACCGTGGTCCTACTTTGAGGAATAGTCATTTTGAATGATGAGGACTATAGAACAGAGGCTCTGTGTCAGCTGTCTGACCTCGCATGTTCTAAGCAGCAAGATGCTGAACCTAATGCCACATCCCTGAGAGAGGCTAAAAGATTGATTAGTGAAGCTGAGCAGAATAGATGGATTGCTAAATTCACTGCAGAATATTCTAACTATTCCTACACAACTGAGCTCAGTTTTATATCTTTTACCCTAAGAGTTTGAGTAAACCCCCTGCTAGGCGGATCACATCCGCCACTAAACCTATTAACCAGCTGCGAGAGATGCATCTTCCCTCCTGTCTCCACAAATCAGTGATTAAGATCCAGTCTTACAAAAGAGGCACGTTTGATTTATTTTAAATTACGCGACATCGATATTATTTCTGCTAATACCATTATGGTGACTATGGACGTGTCGAGTCTACAGTATATACTAGTATCCTGTATAGAGAGGGACAAGAGGTCACCCTAAATAGAGGTTATGTGGGGACTCTCACTGTGACAATTTTTGATAGATTATTCAACGTAATTTTGAAGACAAATAATTATACATTTTAAAAATCCATCTTTTTTTCCCCCTTTCAGGGGACAGCGATGGGGAGTAATGCGGCCCCATATTTGGAAGAAGAAGATTTTTAGGTCATCCCATACTGTACATGCTCAGTTTGCCGTAGTCTAGAGCCAGGCAGGGAGCGAGCGCGCTGACGCTCGTGCGCGGTGACGTCACGCTCCCTGCTCGACCGGGATATTTGTGGCCGGCTAGGTGCGCGTGTGGGGGGGTGGGGGGTTTACATGTCAGGGGGTGCGGCCATTACATCACAGAGCTGGTTCGCCCTAATTGGGCGGACCGCTCACGTGACGCGCTACCATGCGGCAGATTCAAATTTGCTTGCTTCTGCCAGCAGGTAAGCGCCGCGCATGCGTAGGCGCTTGCCCACACTCGCCACACACATTGCAGCAATGTTTTTCATCGCGACCAGCGTTAGCGCGCCCGCCCGCTCGCTCGCTCAGTGCCACCCTGGCCGCAGCCTTATAGAGTGTCCACACTTTATGCATCTACATAAAGGTACTCACTTTGGAATTGAGAGGTAGAATCAGGAGTTAAACCACCCTTTGTTTACATAGTAGATGATATTTAACAAAAAAGACATGCTCATCGATTTCAACCTATGTTAAATTCTTCTTGGCTGAGGTACTCCTATTAATAGTTATATTGATCCATTGTAATGCAAATGAAAAACCCCAGTGAATTACTTGCCAATTATATCTCATATAGGCAAAAATAACTTCCTTTGTGACTCCATCAATGGCAACCAGATTTCTCCCTGGATTAACATTCTTGCTATGTTTAATTTATTTGGCATATCACTATATTCAAAAAGATGCCGAACCTTTTCCTAAAGATCCCTTCTGTATCTGCCATCACAGTCTCCATGGGCACCATTCATTTTCTGCTGGTGAAATATCCTTTCTTCCAATTTAAATGCCCTGCGTCATTTATACTGTCTTTTGGGTAACAAGTTCCCTCAGAAGTTCCTGGTATTCAACTTGGAGATATTTGTAATTAGTAAATATATGCCCTCTTAAATGTCTCTTTTCTAATGTAAATAAACCCTTTATCATGTCAGGCCTTCTATCCACTTGATTCATTTGATGGCTCTTGCCTACCCTTTTCTAGATCCATATTTATGATGTGGTCTTACTAAGGATTTATACAGCTGCAAAAATATGATTTTCCCCCTTCCATCCATTCCCCGTTTTTATGCATGAAAATATCCTATTAGGCTTTGCAGCTACTGCCTGACATTTGAGCACTATTGCTAAGCATTCTCCATCAAGAAATGACCTCATTTTGTAGACAGCATGCCTATTCTTCCTTCTCAAATGCATAACCATACATTTATCGGTTTACATGAAAATAAATGTATTACCCGAGTTTGATCCAGGGTCCATAATCTGGCCCGAGGGGTGTTGTGAATACCAAACCGGTTGGACCCTTGGTCCTGCCTACTGAATAGGCCACTCCAGGTCTTAGACAAGGACTCTAATGGACTTACAGCTCATATTAGGACGGAGACCAGATATGCGATAGCATCACACTGGAAGAAAAGTGAATAGCCAAATCTAGCACTTATTAAAAACAAAATCTCTCCTTTTGCTAACTGAACCAGATTAACCAGCCTGCTTGGGGATACATGTGCTAAAACGCAAAGAACATGAAGCCCATGGATAATTTACAATAGTTTGAGCAACCCTGGGGGTTCAGACTAACTAAGGTTGTTGTTGTGCTAGAGTGGGGTCCCTGGAGTGGGGTCCCACCCCCCCGGGTCCCACCCCCCCCTTCCTTTTCTCTCTCTCCACCCCCCTAAAGTCCGAGGAACCCTCCCCCCTCTCTTTTCCCCCCCAAACTGCACAGAAATTCAAAGATAGGTTCATTTAACACAAAAGTATTATTGGATGAATATACAATTATTTTTTGGGGTGTCTCTGGACACATCATTGTAAAAAAAAAAATCCTAGGTGTTTCAAGTTTTGACCACGTCCTGTTTTTATTACACTGCCTTTTTGTTTTGATGAAAAAGTTGAAAACATGAATATGTATTTATTATTGTTATTGGGGACGTCTCACTTGTTATTCACCTTGTTCTATACTGTTGAGCTCATGTTGAATATGTTTATGCAATTCTGAGTTTGCATTTTTTATAGGCATGTGTTATTGAATGAGACTTTACATTTTTGGACATCACTGAATGGATTTCTATTGCATTAAGTGCCAATTCTATTACGAGATATTTTCTGTGTGTATTAATTGACTTTTTAAATCGATACAGTATGTTTAGTGTTACTGGTTGCATTTCTTCTTATATATTAAACATGTCACTTGGGTCCTACTGAGGATTGATCCTTTAAAGTTGCACACCAAGCAATATCCTACATGTGTGTTTGTTTTAATAAATCTATTCTGTACTATGAGAAAATACTTGTAGCATAAAAAAAAACCTCAAAATGAAAATTTCAATGTATTATAATGCAACAAGCATTTTTTGTTTCTATAGCAACCATTTACAAAGTCACATCCCCTTCCTCTTTTGAAACAGGCTCTGGCACACCCCTCTTTGAGCCCTGCCTTCTCTCTAGCAGTGCACCAATTGTATCTAGTGACTGCCTGGTCACATGATCTTTCCCACAGAACTTTGCATCTTTGGTCCCCTTCTGCTGCACTGGTAGCCATTTAGTGAACCCCCCAGCCGAATCTTCGCCGATCAATCACAGGAGAACGGATCGATCGGCAACTTAGCTAATTAGTTATCATTGTGTGGATTGTATTGATGCACAAATTCCGGGGGGTGGGGAGGGGGTTTAGCAGCTTGGATTGCTGCTTTAACCCATTAAACAGCTCACTATTGTGCTACATGGGGCTAGGGTGACCATACGTCTCAGATTTTCATTAAATGGCCGGTGTCCCGACAAATTTCTCAAAATCGTTCAAATGTCCCGGTTTGGAGCTTTACCTTGTTTAAACTCAATAAAAAAAACCTTCTTAAAACCGTAAAAATAGACACTGCATGTTTTTACGTGATCGATCATATCAAAGAGTAAACATTTGAAATATATTGTTAACCTCTAATTACCGGTAGTTATACGTAATATACTGTACTGCGAGTTGTGTTATGTTAGAAAAATGAAATAAATCATTAATACAGCAGAAATGGGGACACTATTAGACAAATACCACAATCTTTCTTTTTGACTAATGTAATTTGTTTTATATAGAATTTTTTTAATGTGTCCCGGTTTCTACTTTTCAAAATCTGGTCACCCTACATGGGGCTGACCCTTAAAACACGATCTCTGTAGCAGGCTCCCGTCTGCTCAGATCTGGTGAGAAGGTCATAGAGGAGAGATGCAGCCCAGCGCTTAATTTATACAGGACAGACAGTGGACTCACACTCACACTCACACTGGGAGTCAGGAAGAATTTTTTTCCCCCTTATGAGATATCTTTAGATGATATGTCACTAGGGTTTTTTTTTTTTGCCTTCCTCTGGATCAATATACTGTAAGTACGGATATAGGATAAAGTATTTGTCGTCTAAATTTAGCATAGGTTGAACCTGATGGACGCATTTCTTTTTTCAACATCATCTACTATGTAACTATGCTACTATGTAACTAGGGTTGCCAGGCATTCAGTATTAAACCGGATTGTTCAGTATTTGGACACTCTGTCCAGTAAAAATTAGAGGTAATACTGGGTGTGTATGTGTATACCGGTATTACCTCTCTGGGTGTGTATGTGTATACCAGTATAACCTCTCTGGGTGTGTATGTGTATACCAGTATTACCTCTCTGGGTGTGTATGTGTATACCAGTATTACCGCTCTGGGCGTATATGCGTATACCGGTATTACCGCTCTTTGTGTGTATGTGTATACCAGTATTACCGCTCTGGGTGTGTATGTGTATACCGGTATTACCACTCTGGGTGTGTATGTGTATACTGGTATTACCGCTCTGGGTGTGTATGTGTATACCGGTATTACCTCTCTGGGCGTGTATGTATATACCGGTATTACCTCTCTGGGCGTGTATGTGTATACCAGTATTACCGCTCTTGGTGTGTATGTGTATACCAGTATTACCGCTCTGGGTGTGTATGTGTATACCGGTATTACCTCTCTGGGTGTGTATGTGTATACCGGTATTACCGCTCTGGGTGTGTATGTGTATACCAGTATTACCGCTCTGGGTGTGTATGTGTATACCAGTATTACCGCTCTGGGTGTGTATGTGTATACCAGTATTACCGCTCTGGGCGTGTATGTGTGTAGCCCTGGTAAGAAATTGGGCTATATGTCTTTCCTCCTTCTGGTATAAGCCCTGGTAAGGGCGGCTGCCAGAAGTTATCATGGGTTTCACCCACTTCAAGCACTGCTCTGAATGGTGGAGGTAGGTCACCTGACCCTGTGTCTAAGGCAAGAGACACAGGGGAGGGGCCTGCCAAAGTCATAAAGAGCAGTGCACAGCCTATTTAGTGAGTTCAGTCCTGTCAGTTCTGTTAGAGTCAGTGTGCCTAGTTAGAAGTGCATGGAGTGCACCGCTGGAGAAGGAGGTTATGCGGCCTTTGAGTAGAGCTGCTAGGATTATAGTAGCTAGGTGGACCAATTCCTCTCACCCTGTTTAGGGGGTGAGGGAAGAGCTAGCCCCACCCTGGGTGCCCTTGACCTGGGGTGGTGGCAGGGACCCAGATACCATCCTGAGGGAGAGCAGTTTGGAGGAGAGAGAGAATCTGTACCTGACTGTGATCCTGCTGCTATCCCTGCTGTTGTGATAATAAAGAGCTGCTGTTGCTTTTAAGAAAGACTGTGTGAGACTGGAATCTCTCGTCCCTAAGTGGGGGACTCTCTGGAAGGATTCCACCCCTCATCTTTGGGGCTTACCAGAGATGGAGGCGTTGCACCAGTAAATGAGACGGAGGCATCCACCCCAGTAACCTGGTCCTGTCATCCCACATACCATCGCGGGAGTCTCAGCCCTCCTGTTGCCAGCAGGTATGCACCACACATATACACGTAGCCAGACTCTAGTACAGAGGGGGGGACCCAATCTGTGATTGGCCCCGGGAAGAGGGGCTACATGTGTATACCAGTATTACCGCTCTGGGCGTGTTTGTGTATACCAGTATTACCGCTCTGGGCATGTACAGTATGTGTATACCGGTATTACCGCTCTGGGTGTGTATGCGTATACCAGTATTACCGCTCTGGGCGTGTATGTGTGCCGGTATTACTTCTCTGCACGTGTATGTATATACCGGTATTACCTCTCTGGGTGTGTATATGCAGTGTTCGACAATCCTATACATTTACTCGCCCGGGGCGGGTGGATTTAACCCCCGGGCGTGTAAATATTGGCCCAAGCAGCACACGTGTTTTTTTTTTAAATTTCCCCCGTTCGCGCTCAAATTTTCCCTGCTCGCGCTGA
The DNA here is from genome assembly GCF_040206685.1 of Ascaphus truei. Taxonomy (NCBI): domain Eukaryota; kingdom Metazoa; phylum Chordata; class Amphibia; order Anura; family Ascaphidae; genus Ascaphus; species Ascaphus truei. Next base: position 11,179,283 of record NC_134489.1, read on the forward strand.
AAAATAAATAAATAAACTCCCTACCTGACTGCTGATTGGCGCGCGCTCCCAGGCTTTGTGGGCGCGCGGCCAGGCTCTATATGAGCCCGCCCCCAACGACCGGCCATTCTTTCTGCCCGGACATCAAAAGTACACGCCATGCTGCGGCCCCTCTGCTCCTTCCCTGCGATCCCCCTGGTCCCCACATGGCTCCCTACTCCCCACCGCGGCAGCTCTCCTGTCCCATTCCCCTTCTCCTGTCCCCTGCACCTGTCCCCTGCTCCTGTCCCCTTCCCTCCTCCTGTCCCCTTCCCCTCCTCCTGTCCCCTCCTCCTGTCCTCTTCCCCCTCGATCCACCGATCGCTGCCCGGGGCGGGAGGTCCCCCCTGCTGCAGCCCGGTTGGCGTGCGGGGGGGGGGGGGGCGGCCTCGGCCCTCACCACATGACTCCCACCTACCCTGCCGCCTCCCCGCCTGCTAGCTTCATGCCGCCGCAGCTGGGGGGAAGAAGCAGTTTGCAAAGCTGCTTGGCCGCGCATTGTGAAGACATGCCGGCGAGGAGAGCAGGATAGTGGCGGCCACTGCGGGGCTGACTGTCCCCTGGGGGATACCTCGCCACGTGCCTCCCCCCCCACCCTGCATCCCCCCCACCCTGCCTCCCCAAAGCTTCCAATATGCCCGCGTAAGGTATGGGGGGGGGGGTGTCGGCCTGCCCCGCCCCCCCACGAGCGGGAGATGGGCGCGGGTGGGTGGGGGAGGAGCGTGGTGGTGGTGCTGGTCGCGGCCTTTCCTTCCCCCCGTGTGTGTGTGTGTGTGTGTGTGTGTGTGCGCGTGTGCAAGTGTATGTATGTGTGTATGGAAGCAAGTGTATGGCAGCAAGTGTATGGCAGCATGTGTATGGCAGCAAGTGTATGTATGTGTGTATGGCAGCAAGTGTATGGCAGCAAGTGTATGTATGTGTGTATGGCAGCAAGTGTATGGCAGCATGTGTATGTATGTGTGTATGGGAGAAAGTGTATGGCAGCAAGTGTATGTATGTGTGTATGGGAGCAAGTGTATGGCAGCATGTGTATGTATGTGTGTATGGGAGAAAGTGTATGGCAGCAAGTGTATGTATGTGTGTATGGGAGCAAGTGTATGGCAGCATGTGTATGTATGTGTGTATGGGAGAAAGTGTATGGCAGCAAGTGTATGGCAGCAAGTGTATGTATGTGTGTATGGGAGCAAGTGTATGGCAGCATGTGTATGTATGTGTGTATGGGAGAAAGTGTATGGCAGCAAGTGTATGTATGTGTGTATGGGAGCAAGTGTATGGCAGCATGTGTATGTATGTGTGTATGGGAGAAAGTGTATGGCAGCAAGTGTATGGCAGCAAGTGTATGTATGTGTGTATGGCAGCAAGTGTATGGCAGCAAGTGTATGTATGTGTGTATGGGAGCAAGTGTATGTCTGTGTGTATGGGAGCAAGTGTATGGCAGCAAGTGTATGTATGTGTGTATGGGAGCAAGTGTATGGCAGCAAGTGTATGTATGTGTGTATGGGAGCAAGTGTATGGCAGCAAGTGTATGGCAGCAAGTGTATGTATGTGTGTATGGGAGCAAGTGTATGTATGTGTGTATGGGAGCAAGTGTATGGCAGCAAGTGTATGTATGTGTGTATGGGAGCAAGTGTATGTATGTGTGTATGGCAGCAAGTGTATGGCAGCATGTGTATGTATGTGTGTATGGGAGCATGTGTATGGCAGCAAGTGTATGGCAGCAAGTGTATGTATATGTGTATGGCAGCAAGTGTATGGCAGCATGTGTATGGCAGCAAGTGTATGTATGTGTGTATGGCAGCAAGTGTATGGCAGCAAGTGTATGTATGTGTGTATGGCAGCAAGTGTATGGCAGCATGTGTATGGCAGCAAGTGTATGTATGTGTGTATGGGAGCAAGTGTATGTGTGTATGTGTGTATGGGAGCAAGTGTATGTGCGTATGTGTGTATGGGAGCAAGTGTATGTGTGTATGTGTGTATGGGAGCAAGTGTATGTGTGTATGGGAGCATGTGTATGTGTGTATGGGAGCATGTGTATGTGTGTATGGGAGCATGTGTATGTGTGTATGGGAGCATGTGTATGTGTGTATGGGAGCATGTGTATGTGTGTGTGACACAGAGGTACCCCCCCAATCAGTCACCATCCCCCCTAATCAGTCACCACCCCCCCAATCAGTCACCCCCCAGTCAGTCAGTCACCCTCTCTCTGTGTATCACCCACCCTCTGTGTGTATCACCCACCGTTTCTCCCCTCTGTGTCTCTCCCCCCACACCCTCTCTCTCCCCCACACCCTCTCTGTCCCCCACACCCTCTCTCTGTCCCCCACACCCTCTCTCTGTCCCCCACACCCTCTCTCTCCCCCCACACCTCTCTCTCCCCCCACACCCTCTCTCTCCCCCCACACCCTCTCTCTCCCCCCCACACCCTCTCTCTCCCTCCCACACCCTCTCTCTCCCTCCCACACCCTCTCTCTCCCCCCCCACACCCTCTCTCTCCCCCCCACACCCTCTCTCCCCCCACAGCCTCTCTCTCCCCCACACACCCTCTCTCCCCCCACACCCTCTCTCTCCCCCCCACACCCTCTCTCTCCCCCCCACACCCTCTCTCCCCCACACCCTCTCTCCCCCACACCCTCTCTCTCCCCCCCCACACCCTCTCTCTCCCCCCCCACACCCTCTCTCTCCCCCCCACACCCTCTCTCTCCCCCCACACCCTCTCTCCCCCCCACACCCTCTCTCTCCCCCCCACACCCTCTCTCCCCCCCACACCCCTCTCCCCCCACACCCTCTCTCTCCCCCCCACACCCTCTCTCTCCCCCCCACACCCTCTCTCTCCCCCCACACCCTCTCTCTCTCCCCCCCACACCCTCCTCTCCCCCCCACACCCTCTCTCTCCCCCCCACACCCTCTCTCTCCCCCCCCACCCTCTCTCTCCCCCCCACAC